>NW_027136168.1:0-107374 GCF_039906515.1 Pseudorca crassidens | reverse complement strand
CTGTGTCTTTTTGATTTTAATTTCCCTAAGCTATAGGACCATAAGTGGAAGTGCCCTAGGCTCTGTTGCTTTTTTTTTTAGATGTTTCAGGAAACACCATACACTTCTCCCGAGTGTCTGTTGGCAATTTACATCCCGCCCATCAGCATAACAAGGCTCCCAGTTCTCCATGGCCTGTCCTGCCTTTCTGGATTTTACACTTTTTTCAGATGGCCCTTTTGACCGGGGGGAAGTGAGACTTCATTGTAGTGCAGATTTCCTTTGCAAGCTTGCTTGGTTGGCCAAAGAGGGCGTATGCGTTTTTACCTGAATATATTCAGGAAAAAACGCATACGCCTTTTTTGGCCAAGTGCATCACTGTGGACGTTCTGCCTCTTTTCCTATGCTTTCAATGCAATTCCAGTCTACCTCCTGAAATCAGTTTCCTGCAATTCTGCCCCATTTTCAAGTCCTCTTGGCAGCCTTACTTCAGTATATTTTTGGATGATAGCTGTCATTTATAACTCTGCAGGTTTGTGAATTACAGTGCCCCTGAGCTCCTTTCTTCAACTCGCTTTTTTGTGACCTGGCCGCAACACCGCAGGGTGGCTTCAGGCCTTAATCTGGTTCCGGCACGGCACGCTGAGCCTTTGTTTAATTCCTCTTCCTGGTGGGAAATGAGAGTTAAATTTGCCCGTCCAGACACCTCCAGCTAGTCTCTCATTGGTTCTCGCTATTCCTGTTCATCTTCCGCAGAAATTGCAAACTGGGCCAAACAGGAGGTTAAAGGCACTGACTCTCCAAGTCGGGAGAGTGTTAGTAAAGCGTCTGGAATGTTGCACCCGAGTACCAGGGGAGGAAAACTGAGACATATTTGAACACGTCTCCCGATCACATGGTTGATCATACTCTAGGTTCCACATGCATGTTTTAGCTGAAGGAAGAATACCTTAAACCTGGGTAGTTGAAACCCGTGGAATGGGTACCATGCAATATGACTTCAAAGGGTCTTCATTTGCTCACCGAACCTCTCCAATCCTATCACTGCTGCGTTTATGCCCCTGTACACATGCTTGATTCTCTTTCGGAGACATAAGAATCCATAGGTTTTAAGATACTTACTAGTCAGGTACATTCTTAGGCGTTTAATATGGGGTGTTGAGTCCATTTCGTTGAGCAAGGAGTAGCTCTTGTCTATTCCATATTTGGCTTAAGGAACTTTATCTGTGCTCATTTCAATCTCTGGTTTTATGCATCACCCCAACTCACCTTTACCCTTAAGCAAGCATAAGTTGGTTTTCTAAATTTGAGACCCTGTTCTGTTCTGTAATTCAGTTCCTGTGGAGCCAAGTTTACATTCCGTGTATTACTGATATCTTATGATGTTTCTTTTTCTGTGTGACTTATTTCAGTTAGAATCATCATACCTGAATCCACTCATTGTGCTGCTAAGGGCCTGATGACTTAGATTTCATTGCTGAGTGATATTGCTTTGTAAGTAAATACCACAACTTCATTATCCATTTTTCACTTTCTGCGATGTTGAACTTGTACTGTAAACGAGGTTCTTGTAAACAGAGGCGTCCCAAACTTTGGGGTGGCTGTGTCTTTTTGATTTTAATTTCCCTAAGCTATAGGACCATAAGTGGAAGTGCCCTAGGCTCTGTTGCTTTGTTTTTTAGATGTTTCAGGAAACACCATACACTTCTCCCGAGTGTCTGTTGGCAATTTACATCCCGCCCATCAGCATAACAAGGCTCCCAGTTCTCCATGGCCTGTCCTGCCTTTCTGGATTTTACACTTTTTTCAGATGGCCCTTTTGACCGGGGGGAAGTGAGACTTCATTGTAGTGCAGATTTCCTTTGCAAGTTTGCTTAGTTGGCCAAAAAGGACGTATGCGTTTTTTCCTGAATATATTCAGGAAAAAATGCATACGTCCTTTTTGGCCAAGTGCATCATTGTGGATGTTCTGCCTCTTTTCCTATGCTTTCAATGCAATTCCAGTCTACCTCCTGAAATCGGTTTCCTGCAATTCTGCCCCGCTTTCAAGTCCTCTTGGCAGCCTTACTTTAGTATATTTTTGGACGATAGCTGTCATTTATAACTCTGCAGGTTTGTGAATTACAGTGCCCCTGAGCTCCTTTCTTCAACTCGCTTTCTTGTGACCTGGCCGCAACACCGCAGGATGGCTTCAGGCCCTAATCTGGTTCCGGCACGGCACGCTGAGCCTTTGGTTAATTCCTCTTCCTGGTGGGAAATGAGAGTTAAATTTGCCCGTCCAGACACCTCCAGCTAGTCTCTCATTGGTTCTCGCTATTCCTGTTCATCTTCCGCAGAAATTGCAAACTGGGCCAAACAGGAGGTTAAAGGCGCTGACTCTCCAAGTGGGGAGAGTGTTAGTAAAGCGTCTGGAATGTTGCACCCGAGTACCAGGGGAGGAAAACTGAGACATATGTGAACACGTCTCCCGTTCACACGGTTGATCATACTCTGGGTTCCACATGCATGTTTTCGCTGAAGTAAGAATACCTTAAACCTGGAGAGTTGAGACCCGTGGAATGGGTACCATGCAATATGACTTCAAAGGGTCTTCATTTGCTCACCGAACCTCTCCAATCCTATCACTGCTGCGTTTATGCCCCTGTACACATGCTTGATTCTCTTTCGGAGACATAGCAATCCATAGGTTTTAAGATACTTACTAGTCAGGTACATTCTTAGGCGTTTAATATGGGGTGTTGAGTCCATTTCGTTGAGCAAGGAGTAGCTCTTGTCTTTTACATATTTGGCTTAAGGAACTTTATCTGTGCTCATTTCAATCTCTGGTTTTATGCAGCACCCCAACTCACCTTTACCCTTAAGCAAGCATAAGTTGGTTTTCTAAATTTGAGACCCTGTTCTGTTTTGGAATTCAGTTCCTGTGTAGCCAAGTTTACATTCCGTGTATTAGTGATATCTTATGATGTTTCTTTTTCTGTGTGACTTATTTCAGTTAGAATCATCATACCTGAATCCACTCATTGTGCTGCTAAGGGCCTGATGACATAGATTTCATTGCTGAGTGATATTGCTTTGTAAGTAAATACCACAACTTCTTTATCCATTTTTCACTTTCTGCGATGTTGAACTTGTACTGTAAACGAGGTTCTTGTAAACAGAGGCGTCCCAAACTTTGGGGTGGCTGTGTCTTTTTGATTTTAATTTCCCTAAGCTATAGGACCATAAGTGGAAGTGCCCTAGGCTCTGTTGCTTTGTTTTTTAGATGTTTCAGGAAACACCATACACTTCTCCCGCGTGTCTGTTGGCAATTTACATCCCGCCCATCAGCATAACAAGGCTCCCAGTTCTCCATGGCCTTTCCTGCCTTTCTGGATTTTACATGTTATTCAGATGGCCCTTTTGACCGGGGGGAAGTGAGACTTCATTGTAGTGCAGATTTCCTTTGCAAGTTTGCTTTGTTGGCCAAAAAGGGCGTATGCGTTTTTTCTTGAATATATTCAGGAAAAAACACATACGCCCTTTTTGGCCAAGTGCATCATTGTGGACGTTCTGCCTCTTTTCCTATGCTTTCAATGCAATTCCAGTCTACCTCCTGAAATCGGTTTCCTGCAATTCTGCCCCGCTTTCAAGTCCTCTTGGCAGCCTTACTTCAGTATATTTTTGGACGATAGCTGTCATTTATAACTCTGCAGGTTTGTGAATTACAGTGCCCCTGAGCTCCTTTCTTCAACTCGCTTTCTTGTGACCTGGCCACAACACCGCAGGATGGCTTCAGGCCTTAATCTGGTTCCGGCACGGCACGCTGAGCCTTTGGTTAATTCCTCTTCCTGGTGGGAAATGAGAGTTAAATTTGCCCGTCCAGACACCTCCAGCTAGTCTCTCATTGGTTCTCGCTATTCCTGTTCATCTTCCGCAGAAATTGCAAACTGGGCCAAACAGGAGGTTAAAGGCACTGACTCTCCAAGTCGGGAGAGTGTTAGTAAAGCATCTGGAATGTTGCACCCGAGTACCAGGGGAGGAAAACTGAGACATATTTGAACACGTCTTCCAATCACATGGTTGATCATACTCTAGGTTCCACATGCATGTTTTAGCTGAAGGAAGAATACCTTAAACCTGGGTAGTTGAAACCCGTGGAATGGGTACCATGCAATATGACTTCAAAGGGTCTTCATTTGCTCACCGAACCTCTCCAATCCTATCACTGCTGCGTTTATGCCCCTGTACACATGCTTGATTCTCTTTCGGAGACATAAGAATCCATAGGTTTTAAGATACTTACTAGTCAGGTACATTCTTAGGCGTTTAATATGTGGTGTTGGGTCCATTTCGTTGAGCAAGGAGTAGCTCTTGTCTATTCCATATTTGGCTTAAGGAACTTTATCTGTGCTCATTTCAATCTCTGGTTTTATGCATCACCCCAACTCACCTTTACCCTTAAGCAAGCATAAGTTGGTTTTCTAAATTTGAGACCCTGTTTTGTTCTGTAATTCAGTTCCTGTGGAGCCAAGTTTACATTCCGTGTATTACTGATATCTTATGATGTTTCTTTTTCTGTGTGACTTATTTCAGTTAGAATCATCATACCTGAATCCACTCATTGTGCTGCTAGGGGCCTGATGACATAGATTTCATTGCTGAGTGAAATTGATTTGTAAGTAAATACCACAACTTCATTATCCATTTTTCACTTTCTGCGATGTTGAACTTGTACTGTAAACGAGGTTCTTTTAAACAGAGGCGTCCCAAACTTTGGGGTGGCTGTGTCTTTTTGATTTTAATTTCCCTAAGCTATAGGACCATAAGTGGAAGTGCCCTAGGCTCTGTTGCTTTGTTTTTTAGATGTTTCAGGAAACACCATACACTTCTCCCGAGTGTCTGTTGGCAATTTACATCCCGCCCATCAGCATAACAAGGCTCCCAGTTCTCCATGGCCTGTCCTGCCTTTCTGGATTTTACACTTTTTTCAGATGGCCCTTTTGACCGGGGGGAAGTGAGACTTCATTGTAGTGCAGATTTCCTTTGCAAGTTTGCTTAGTTGGCCAAAAAGGACGTATGCGTTTTTTCCTGAATATATTCAGGAAAAAATGCATATGTCCTTTTTGGCCAAGTGCATCATTGTGGATGTTCTGCCTCTTTTCCTATGCTTTCAATGCAATTCCAGTCTACCTCCTGAAATCGGTTTCCTGCAATTCTGCCCCGCTTTCAAGTCCTCTTGGCAGCCTTACTTTAGTATATTTTTGGACGATAGCTGTCATTTATAACTCTGCAGGTTTGTGAATTACAGTGCCCCTGAGCTCCTTTCTTCAACTCGCTTTCTTTTGAGCTGGCCGCAACACCGCAGGATGGCTTCAGGCCCTAATCTGGTTCCGGCACGGCACGCTGAGCCTTTGGTTAATTCCTCTTCCTGATGGGAAATGAGAGTTAAATTTGCCCGTCCAGACACCTCCAGCTAGTCTCTCATTGGTTCTCGCTATTCCTGTTCATCTTCCGCAGAAATTGCAAACTGGGCCAAACAGGAGGTTAAAGGGACTGACTCTCCACGTCGGGAGAGTGTTAGTAAAGCGTCTGGAATGTTGCACCCGAGTACCAGGGGACGAAAACTGAGACATATTTGAACACGTCTCCCGATCACATGGTTGATCATACTCTAGGTTCCACATGCATGTTTCAGCTGAAGGAAGAATACCTTAAACCTGGGTAGTTGAAACCCGTGGAATGGGTACCATGCAATATGACTTCAAAGGGTCTTCATTTGCTCACCGAACCTCTCCAATCCTATCACTGCTGCGTTTATGCCCCTGTACACATGCTTGATTCTCTTTCGGAGACATAAGAATCCATAGGTTTTAAGATACTTACTAGTCAGGTACATTCTTAGGCGTTTAATATGGGGTGTTGAGTCCATTTCGTTGAGCAAGGAGTAGCTCTTGTCTATTCCATATTTGGCTTAAGGAACTTTATCTGTGCTCATTTCAATCTCTGGTTTTATGCAGCACCCCAACTCACCTTTACCCTTAAGCAAGCATAAGTTGGTTTTCTAAATTTGAGACCCTGTTCTGTTCTGTAATTCAGTTCCTGTGGAGCCAAGTTTACATTCCGTGTATTACTGATATCTTATGATGTTTCTTTTTCTGTGTGACTTATTTCAGTTAGAATCATCATACCTGAATCCACTCATTGTGCTGCTAAGGGCCTGATGACTTAGATTTCATTGCTGAGTGATATTGCTTTGTAAGTAAATACCACAACTTCATTATCCATTTTTCACTTTCTGCGATGTTGAACTTGTACTGTAAACGAGGTTCTTGTAAACAGAGGCGTCCCAAACTTTGGGGTGGCTGTGTCTTTTTGATTTTAATTTCCCTAAGCTATAGGACCATAAGTGGAAGTGCCCTAGGCTCTGTTGCTTTGTTTTTTAGATGTTTCAGGAAACACCATACACTTCTCCCGAGTGTCTGTTGGCAATTTACATCCCGCCCATCAGCATAACAAGGCTCCCAGTTCTCCATGGCCTGTCCTGCCTTTCTGGATTTTACACTTTTTTCAGATGGCCCTTTTGACCGGGGGGAAGTGAGACTTCATTGTAGTGCAGATTTCCTTTGCAAGTTTGCTTAGTTGGCCAAAAAGGACGTATGCGTTTTTTCCTGAATATATTCAGGAAAAAACGCATACGTCCTTTTTGGCCAAGTGCATCATTGTGGACGTTCTGCCTCTTTTCCTATGCTTTCAATGCAATTCCAGTCTACCTCCTGAAATCGGTTTCCTGCAATTCTGCCCCGCTTTCAAGTCCTCTTGGCAGCCTTACTTTAGTATATTTTTGGACGATAGCTGTCATTTATAACTCTGCAGGTTTGTGAATTACAGTGCCCCTGAGCTCCTTTCTTCAACTCGCTTTCTTGTGACCTGGCCGCAACACCGCAGGATGGCTTCAGGCCCTAATCTGGTTCCGGCACGGCACGCTGAGCCTTTGGTTAATTCCTCTTCCTGGTGGGAAATGAGAGTTAAATTTGCCCGTCCAGACACCTCCAGCTAGTCTCTCATTGGTTCTCGCTATTCCTGTTCATCTTCCGCAGAAATTGCAAACTGGGCCAAACAGGAGGTTAAAGGCGCTGACTCTCCAAGTGGGGAGAGTGTTAGTAAAGCATCTGGAATGTTGCACCCGAGTACCAGGGGAGGAAAACTGAGACATATGTGAACACGTCTCCCGTTCACACGGTTGATCATACTCTGGGTTCCACATGCATGTTTTCGCTGAAGTAAGAATACCTTAAACCTGGAGAGTTGAGACCCGTGGAATGGGTACCATGCAATATGACTTCAAAGGGTCTTCATTTGCTCACCGAACCTCTCCAATCCTATCACTGCTGCGTTTATGCCCCTGTACACATGCTTGATTCTCTTTCGGAGACATAGCAATCCATAGGTTTTAAGATACTTACTAGTCAGGTACATTCTTAGGCTTTTAATATGCGGTGTTGAGTCCATTTCGTTGAGCAAGGAGTAGCTCTTGTCTATTCCATATTTGGCTTAAGGAACTTTATCTGTGCTCATTTCAATCTCTGGTTTTATGCAGCACCCCAACTCATCTTTACCCTTAAGCAAGCATAAGTTGGTTTTCTAAATTTGAGACCCTGTTCTGTTCTGTAATTCAGTTCCTGTGTAGCCAAGTTTACATTCCGTGTATTACTGATATCTTATGATGTTTCTTTTTCTGTGTGACTTATTTCAGTTAGAATCATCATACCTGAATCCACTCATTGTGCTGCTAAGGGCCTGATGACATAGATTTCATTGCTGAGTGATATTGCTTTGTAAGTAAATACCACAACTTCTTTATCCATTTTTCACTTTCTGCGATGTTGAACTTGTACTGTAAACGAGGTTCTTGTAAACAGAGGCGTCCCAATGTTTGGGGTGGCTGTGTCTTTTTGATTTTAATTTCCCTAAGCTATAGGACCATAAGTGGAAGTGCCCTAGGCTCTGTTGCTTTGTTTTTTAGATGTTTCAGGAAACACCATACACTTCTCCCGAGTGTCTGTTGGCAATTTACATCCCGCCCATCAGCATAACAAGGCTCCCAGTTCTCCATGGCCTGTCCTGCCTTTCTGGATTTTACACTTTTTTCAGATGGCCCTTTTGACCGGGGGGAAGTGAGACTTCATTGTAGTGCAGATTTCCTTTGCAAGCTTGCTTGGTTGGCCAAAAAGGGCGTATGCGTTTTTTCCTGAATATATTCAGGAAAAAACGCATACGCCCTTTTTGGCCAAGTGCATCATTGTGGACGTTCTGCCTCTTTTCCTATGCTTTCAATGCAATTCCAGTCTACCTCCTGAAATCGGTTTCCTGCAATTCTGCCCCGCTTTCAAGTCCTCTTGGCAGCCTTACTTCAGTATATTTTTGGACGATAGCTGTCATTTATAACTCTGCAGGTTTGTGAATTACAGTGCCCCTGAGCTCCTTTCTTCAACTCGCTTTCTTTTGAGCTGGCCGCAACACCGCAGGATGGCTTCAGGCCCTAATCTGGTTCCGGCACGGCATGCTGAGCCTTTGGTTATTTCCTCTTCCTAGTGGGAAATGAGAGTTAAATTTGCCCGTCCAGACACCTCCAGCTAGTCTCTCATTGGTTCTCGCTATTCCTGTTCATCTTCCGCAGAAATTGCAAACTGGGCCAAACAGGAGGTTAAAGGGACTGACTCTCCAAGTGGGGAGAGTGTTAGTAAAGCGTCTGGAATGTTGCACCCGAGTACCAGGGTACGAAAACTGAGACATATTTGAACACGTCTCCCGATCACATGGTTGATCATACTCTAGTTTCCACATGCATGTTTTAGCTGAAGGAAGAATACCTTAAACCTGGGTAGTTGAAACCGTGGAATGGGTACCATGCAATATGACTTCAAAGGGTCTTCATTTGCTCACCGAACCTCTCCAATCCTATCACTGCTGCGTTTATGCCCCTGTACACATGCTTGATTCTCTTTCGGAGACATAGCAATCCATAGGTTTTAAGATACTTACTAGTAAGGTACATTCTTATGCGTTTAATATGCGGTGTTGAGTCCACTTCGTTGAGCAAGGAGTAGATCTTGTCTATTCCATATTTGGCTTAAGGAACTTTATCTGTGCTCATTTCAATCTCTGGTTTTATGCAGCACCCCAACTCACCTTTACCCTTAAGCAAGCATAAGTTGGTTTTCTAAATTTGAGACCCTGTTCTGTTCCGTAATTCAGTTCCTGTGTAGCCAAGTTTACATTCCGTGTATTACTGATATCTTATGATGTTTCTTTTTCTGTGTGACTTATTTCAGTTAGAATCATCATACCTGAATCCACTCATTGTGCTGCTAAGGGCCTGATGACATAGATTTCATTACTGAGTGATATTGCTTTGTAAGTAAATACCACAACTTCTTTATCCATTTTTCACTTTCTGTGATATTGAACTTGTACGGTAAACGAGGTTCTTGTAAACAGAGGCGTCCCAAACTTTGGGGTGGCTGTGTCTTTTTGATTTTAATTTCCCTAAGCTATAGGACCATAAGTGGAAGTGCCCTAGGCTCTGTTGCTTTGTTTTTTAGATGTTTCAGGAAACACCATACACTTCTCCCGAATGTCTGTTGGCAATTTACATCCCGCTCATCAGCATAACAAGGCTCCCAGTTCTCCATGGCCTGTCCTGCCTTTCTGGATTTTACACTTTTTTCAGATGGCCCTTTTGACCGGGGGGAAGTGAGACTTCACTGTACTGCAGATTTCCTTTGCAAGCTTGCTTGGTTGGCCAAAAAGGGCGTATGCGTTTTTTCCTGAATATATTCAGGAAAAAACGCATACGCCCTTTTTGGCCAAGTGCATCATTGTGGACATTCTGCCTCTTTTCCTATGCTTTCAATGCAATTCCAGTCTACCTCCTGAAATCGGTTTCCTGCAATTCTGCCCCGCTTTCAAGTCCTCTTGGCAGCCTTACTTCAGTATATTTTTGGACAATAGCTGTCATTTATAAGTCTGCAAGTTTGTGAATTACAGTGTCCCTTAGCTCCTTTCTTCAACTCGCTTTCTTGTGAGCTGGCCGCAACATCGCAGGATTGCTTCAAGCCCTAATCTGGTTCCAGCACGGCACACTGTGCCTTAGCTTAATTCCTCTTCCTGGTGGAAAATGAGAGTTAAATATGCCCGTCCAGACACCTCCAGCTAGTCTCTCATTGGTTCTCCCTATTCCTGTTCATCTTCCACTGAAATTGAAAACAGGGCCAAACAGGAGGTTAAAGGCACTGACTCTCCAAGACGGGAGAGTGTTAGTAAAGCGTCTGGAATGTTGCACCCTAGTACCAGGGGACGAAAACTGAGACATATTTGAACACGTCTCCCGATCACATGGTTGATCATACTCTAGGTTCCATATGCATGTTTTAGCTGAAGGAAGAATACCTTAAACCTGGGTAGTTGAAACCCGTGGAATGGGTACTATGCAATATGACTTCAAAGGGTCTTCATTTGCTCACCGAACCTCTCCAATCCTATCACTGCTGCGTTTATGCCCCTGTAGACATGCTTGATTCTCCTTCGGAGACATAGCAATCCATAGGTTTTAATATACTTACTAGTCAGGTACATTCTTAGGCGTTTAATATGCGGTGTTGAGTCCATTTCGTTGAGCAAGGAGTAGCTCTTGTCTATTCCATATTTGGCTTAAGGAACTTTATCTGTGCTCATTTCAATCTCTGGTTTTATGCAGCACCCCAACTCACCTTTACCCTTAAGCAAGCATAAGTTGGTTTTCTAAATTTGAGACCCTGTTCTGTTCTGTAATTCAGTTCCTGTGGAGCCAAGTTTACATTCCGTGTATTACTGATATCTTATGATGTTTCTTTTTCTGTGTGACTTATTTCAGTTAGAATCATCATACCTGAATCCACTCATTGTGCTGCTAAGGGCCTGATGACATAGATTTCATTGCTGAGTGATATTGCTTTGTAAGTAAATACCACAACTTCTTTATCCATTTTTCACTTTCTGTGATGTTGAACTTGTACTGTAAACGAGGTTCTTGTAAACAGAGGCGTCCCAAACTTTGGGGTGGCTGTGTCTTTTTGATTTTAATTTCCCTAAGCTATAGGACCATAAGTGGAAGTGCCCTAGGCTCTGTTGCTTTGTTTTTTAGATGTTTCAGGAAACACCATACACTTCTCCCGAGTGTCTGTTGGCAATTTACATGCCGCCCATCAGCATAACAAGGCTCCCAGTTCTCCATGGCCTGTCCTGCCTTTCTGGATTTTACACTTTTTTCAGATGGCCCTTTTGACCGGGGGGAAGTGAGACTTCATTGTAGTGCAGATTTCCTTTGCAAGCTTGCTTGGTTGGCCAAAAAGGGCGTATGCCTTTTTTCCTGAATAAATTCAGGAAAAAAGGCATACGCCCTTTTTGGCCAAGTGAATCATTGTGGACGTTCTGCCTCTTTTCCTATGCTTTAAATGCAATTCCAGTGTACCTCCTGAAATCGTTTTCCTGCAATTCTGCCTTGCTTTCAATGCCTCTTCATAGCCTTACCTCAATATATTTTTTGAAAATAGTTGGTCTTTATAACTCTGCAGGTTTTTGAATTGCAGTGGCCCTTAGCTCCATTTTTCAGCTCTTATTTTTGTGATCTTGCCTCATAACCACAAGATTCCTTCAGGCCCTATTCTTCTTCTGGGGCACCTTGCTGTGCCTTTGGTTTATTCTTCTTACTGATGTGAATTTAGAGTGACATGTGCCCATTGAAACCGCTACAGCTAGTTTCTCACTGGTTCCCCCTATTCCCATTCATCCTCCGCACTAACTGCAGACTGTGCGATACCAGAACTTAAAGACATTGACTCTCCATGTGGGGATATTTTTGGTAAAGCGGCTGGAATGTCGATCCGGAGCCCCAGGAGAGGAAAAATGAGGTGCGTTTTAGAAACCTTTCCCGATCATATGGTATACCAGTCGCTGGGTTTCCCAAGCATGGTTTAGCTGTAGGAAGATTCCCTTCAACCTGGAGTGTTGGGACCCTTGGAATGAGTAGCATGAAGTATTGCATTAAACTTTTGGCAGTTGCTCACCAAAGCTCATCAATCCTCTCAGCCCCAAGTGTCCAGCCTTATGTCTTATCCAGCTGTGGGTTTATATGTGGTCAATCCAGGTTGCATCACAGCCCCTGAGCGAATTTTGTAAGAATTTTTCTCTCTTTCATTGTTTCTGCGTTTTGTTTTTAAAATTTATTTCTATAATGGGGTTTAGCTCATTTTCACTGCTGTGTTTGTGCCACTCTGCACACACTTGATTCCCTTATGGAGATATATCAATACATGGGTTTTAAGATTCTTATTACTCAGATATATTTCTCTGCGGTGTATAGGGTGTGTTGAGGCCAGTTCATTGAGCAAGGTGTAGATCTTGTCTAATATCTATTTGGTTTATTGAACGGTATCTGTGCTAATTTCAAACTCTGGTTTTATGCATCACCCCACCTCTCCTTTCCCCTTAAGCTGAAATAAGTGTGTTTTCTAAATGTGAGACACTGTTCTGTTCTGTAATTCATTTCTTGTGCAGCCATATTTACCCTCCCTCTATAAGTGATATCTTATGATATGTTTCTTTTTCTGTTTGACTTATTTCAAGTAGTATTATCGGACCTAAATCCACTCTTTATCCTTCTACTAGCCTTATTACATTGATTTCATGGTGAAGAGATATTCCATTGTACATAAGTACCACATCTTCTTTATCCATTGCTCTCTTTCCTGGGATATTTAAGGTATACTGAAGTTGAGGTTCTTGTAAACAGAGTAGCCCTAAACTGTGGTGTGCTTGTGTCTTGTTGATTTTTAGACTTCCCTAGATATACTCCCATGATTGGAAGTGTCCTATGCTCTGTAGCTCTGTTTTTTAGATGATTTAGGAACCACCATACACTTCTCCAGAGTGGCTCTCGGCAGTTCACACACTGCCCATCAGCGTATAAAGGCTCCCTGTTCTCCATGGCCTGTCCTGCATTTCTGGTTTTTACAATTTTTTAGGATGGCCCTTTTGACCAGTGGGAAATGAGACTTCTTTGTTGTGCACATTTGCATTGCTTGCTTGCTTCGTTGCCCATAAAGTGCGTATGCGTTTTTTCCTGGATATAATCAGGAAAAAACGCATACGCCCTTTTGGGCCAACTGCATCATTGTCGAAATTCTGCCGCTTTTCATGTGCTTTAAAGACGAGTCCAATCTATCTCTTGAAATCTGTTTCTTGCAATTCTGTCTTGCATTCAGATCCTCTTCTTTGCCTTACCTCAACATATTTTTGGACGTTAGTTTTCATTTATAACTCTGCAGGTTTGTGAATTGCAGTGACCCTGAGCTCCATTTTTTAAGTTGCTCTTTTGTGAGCTGGCCTCAAACCCGCAGGATTGCTTCAGGCCCTATTTTGGCTCGGGCGAGGCGGGCTGAGCCTTTTTTCAATTCTTATTCTTAATGGGAAATTAGAGTGATATGTGCCCGTCCAAACCCCTACAACTATTCTCTCATTGGTTCCCCGTTCATCCTCCTCACAATTTGCAAAATGTGTGAAACAGAAGTTGAAATGTGCTGATTCTCCAAGTGGGGAGATTCTAAGTAACGTGGCTGGAATGGTGAACAGGAGCACCAGGAGAGGATAAATGAGCTGCATTTTAGACACATCTCCCGATCACATGGTGTACAGTCCTCTGGGTTTTCCATGCATGTTTTAGCTGTAGGACGATCCCTTGAACCTGCATATTTGGGACCCATTGAATGGGTACCAGGTAGTATTACTTTAAAGGGTGTACATTTCCTCACCCAACCTCACATTTCTCTTAGCGCAAACAGTTTCCAGCCTTATGTCTCATCCTGCTGTGGGTCTAGATGTGTTCAATCCATGTTGCATCACCGGCCCTGAGGAAAAGTTGTAAGAGGTTTTCTCTGTCTCTCTGTCGTTTATTTTTTTCAATTTATTACTATATTGGTTACAGCTGATTTTCAAAGCTCTGTTTCTTGCTGCTGTACATCCACTTGATTCACGTACAGAGAGACATCAGTAAATTCTTTCTCAGATTCTTACCAGTCGTATATATTCTTTTCCGGTGACTTGAGTGTGCTGAGTGCAGTTCTTTTAGCTACCGTGTAGGCCTTGTTGATTATCAGTTTGGTATTTGGAATGGTATCTTTGCTAATTTCAACCTCCTGGGTGATGCCTCACCCCTCCCCACCTTTCCCGTTTAGCAGCCTTATGCGTGTTTTCTACATATTTGACTATGTTTTTGTTTTGTAATTTATTTCATGTGTAGCCATTTTGGATTCCACCTTTAAGTGATATCTTATGATATGTGTCTTTTTCTTTTTGAATTCTGTCACTTAGAAAGATCATACGTAACTCCTCCGGAGTTGTTACAACTGGCCATATTTCATTGATTTCCAGGCTGAATAATATTCCACTCTACCTAAGTACCACATCTCTACCCATTTTTTCCCTCCAGAGACATTTAAGTTATATCCTAGTTGAGTATCTTTTAAACAGAGAGGGGGTAAACATTGGGGTGCCTGTGTCCTCTCGATTTTTGTTTTTCTCAAGATATACGCCCATGAGTGCAAGTGCCCTATGCTCTGTAGCTCATTTTTTAGATGCTTTAGTAAACACAATACACTTCTCCAGAATGGCCGTTGGCAATATACATTTCCACTATAAGTCTCACAGGGCTCCCTCTTCTCCTTGCCCTGTCCTGCATTTCTGTTGTTTACGCTTTATGAGGATGGCTCTTCTGACTGATGCGAAGTGATATCTTTTGTAGTATTGACTTCCAGTGCCCACCTGTTTGGTTGGCTAAAAAAGTGTATGCCCTTTTCTTGAATATATACAGAAAAAAACGCATACACCCTTTTTGGCCAACTGCAATGTTGGCAATGTTCAGCTCCTTTTCTTGTGCTTAATGGCGAGTCCTTTCTACCTCCTCAAATCCCTTTCCTGCCATTCTCCCTTGCTTACAAGTCCTTTTCTCTGACTTTCCTCAAGACATTTTTCAGTGATGGATATTTTCAACTCTGCAGTTTTGTGAATTTTACTGCCCCTGAGTTCCATTGTTCAACTTGTGTTTATGGGAACTGGCCACAAAGCAGCGGGATTTCCTCAAGCCCTATACTGTTTCCATGGGCAACCCTAGCCTTTGGTCAATTCGTCTTCCTGATTGGAAATTAGAGTGACATGTGCCTGTCTGAACACCTAGGACTTGTCTCTCATTGTTCCTCATCCTTCCGCTTCATCCTCTGGACAAATTCCAAACTGTACGCAACAGGATGTTGGCAGTGCTGACATCTCCAAGTGGGGAGACTGTTAGTAAAGACGCTGGAGGGGTGAACCCGAGCACCAGGAGATGAGGAGATGAGATGCCTTTTCCAAACTCTTCCCGATCAGACGGTATACCATCCTCTGGGTGTGACAGACATGTTTTAGCAGTAGGAAGAGTCCCATTCATGTAAGGAGAACACCAGGGCTTTTTCAAAATCAGTGTCTCCCCGAAACCCAAACTGGGGAATTTTTTAAGCTACGGCTACACATATGTTCATTAAGGGCCTTGGGAAGTAGGCAGAGTCCAAACTTTAGATGATTGAAGTCTTCAGGGTCAGAAGCACTCACCACCAGCTTCCCTTAGGTTACACTTTAACTGTCATTGATAGATGATGTCAATAAAAATATCTATTCTTTTTCAGATTATTTCCCCTTATAGGTTATTGCAAAATGTTGAGTGTAGTTCCCTGTGCTATACAGTAGTTCCTTGTTGATGATCTATTTTATACATAGCAGTGTGTATGTGTTAATCCCAAACTGTTAATTTATCCCTCCTCCCACCTTTCCCCTTTGGTAATAATAAATTATAAGATTTTATACTTCTCAGAAATGGGGGAGCTGAAAGAGAGGTATCATTTTCAATGGAAAAGCATTTAAAACAAGATTGAAGCTTTAACCAAGATTATTAGATGTACATCCTTGGAAAGAAATCACTTCGTTTCTCTAATATTGACCTGACAAATAAGACAAACCTTTTCACTGAACTTGCTTATAATAAAGTGATGGAAATATCAAATGGAAGTGTTAGAAACATCTTATTTTACCCGAGCCTTATACACTGTTCTATGTTAACTACAGTTTGGCTCACACATCTGTTCATTGAGGTTACAATAGTCTCAATTTCTGTTACTGATCCTCCAGAGTGGACCCCAACAAGTGTCCCCCTGCCCAGTGTCATTGGGGCCAACAGATCGAGACTGAGTTTGGTTCACAAGCAAAGGAAACTTTATATTTTGATCAGAGAATGGAGAGGTGAGAGCATGCACTACCCCGTGGGCTGTGGGCTGGGCTGCTGTGTAGAGATCCTGTCAGAGTCAGTGGGAGGGAGGGGGCGGAGCTCTCGAGGGCCAGGTTGGCTGCAGCTCAGGCTCTATATCGCGGAGTCTGCACTGGGCCCCAGGAGCTGAGGTGTCGACCCAGCCATTCTGCACTAGGAAATCTGGTCTGAAGTGCCGGGTGTGGAACCTCTGCATGCGGGACCCTAGGAGCACGTGAAATTAGACAAAGCACAAAGGATAAAAAAGGTTAGACTTGACTTTATTGCCCAGATTCTATTTTTATCTCCCAGGGATTTTTAATGGGCTTTGCTGGGGACAAACCCCTCCTCTGCCTTTTGTCCCGTTCCTCATTCTTGGAGTGCTGAGGGTGCAGACACTTCTTCTGTAACTGCTGAGTGCTGAGTTGGGAGCCCTAATACCCGGGGGCGAGGGTCAGAGCTTCTCCCCAGCAGCCTCCAGGTGACGTTGATTGTCCCCAGGCCCCCTGCCTCCCTGCTCGTCCACCTGAGCACCAGCATTGGAAGTGTTATAGATTCTAATGACCTTTAAGGGTCCAGGAAAGAGATGTGCAGAGACGCTGTGGGGGCCGGTTTCACCCCGCCCCACATTTGTTCGGCCACCTTAGGCTGACCGTTTCTGCCAGCCTAGATGCTCTGACCAGTAGTCTGCGCTTTCTTCAATTAGGCCCCTGAATTAACGTACAAACAGCACCAGGTGTCAGAGCCCTGCCCGCTCAACTCCCAGACAGTCCAGGGTCAGTGGTGATCAAGGACCATGATGACCACTGAGTCAACAGCCTTTTGAAGTAAACAGGAGTCCAGCCGGTCTTATTGGCCACCATCATCACGGTGTCTGTAGGCTTTTCTATGGTGACAGTGTGATATACGGTTCCCCCGCCAAGATTATTAGCTCCCCTCTGGGTGCAGTAAGTCCTGCAAGCAGTAGTCTACTCTTTTGGGACACACTCTTATTGTTTTATGAGAGAAACTCCAGGTCAAGTGATGTTCACACGAGTCGTCATGGTGCCCTGTTGCCCCCGGTTATCTCTCTGGATGTTGGAGTTGGAGGGCCTCCTCACTCGAGGTCGGTGTGCCCACGGAGCGAACCCTGCAACTTCAGGGCATCGTTGGTGGTTAGGATCACCACGTGGGGTCCTTTTCCCTTAGGAAGGAGGTGGCCTTTTGGGCTGCTGATTTCCAGGTTTTTAGATACCGCCAGTATCTTGGCCAGATGCGGCAGTGGGCCAAGCCCCTTGGTGACCGTAGTTTATCCTACCTGGATGGCATTCTTGCATTGTTCCATTTCAAGTGGTCCCAGTTTTTGCACTAATTCTCCAATGGCGATTCACCTTTCACCGGGAATGTAAAGGTCAAAGGGTTTAGCTAAATTAGGGAGTTCCAGGGCAAGGGTCTGAATTGACTGCTCTTTCCATTCTTGAAAGGCCACTTCTGGATTCTATTCAAAAGGATCATCATCTTTTCCTTTCAGTGTTTCATATAGAGGCCCAGCTAGTAGACTGTAGTTAGGGATCCAGAAGCAGCAAACCCTGGCCTCCCCAGGAACCCCTAAGCTGTCTTCTAGTTTTAGAAAGGGGTAAGGCTGCAAATGGTTTCTTCCCTTTCCTGGGATGGGCTTCTCCGACCTTCTGTGAGAATGAAGCCCAGGCAGGTCACCGCAGTCTGTGATATTTGAGCTTTTTCTTGGACAACTTCTATCCTTTATTGGCTTGGTAGTTCAGAGGCCTCCTTAGTAGGGCTGGCGATCAGAATGTCGTCTGCGTACTGAAGGAGGGTTTCCTTTTCCAGAGGTAGAACTTTTAGGTCTTTAGCTAAGCTTTCCCCAAAGATGGTGTGGGAATTTTTGCACCCTTGGGGCAAGACGGCCCGGAAGTATTGTTTTAGTTGTATGTTGAGTCCTGCCACTCACAAGCCAAAATTTCTTGTGACTCTGGGACTAATGGAATACAAAAGAAGGCATCATTGAAGACTAATACAGAATACCATGTCCTGGTGGTTGGTAGAATGACCAGCAGGGTGTAGGAATTAGGAGCAACTGGAGGTATATCCTCGGTGGCTTCACTGACTGTCCTGACATCCTTTACCAGGTCCCCAGCAGCCCATGGGGCTCTCGTGGTCAGACCAATCCCAGAATATGGAGCTCACCTGGGCAGGTACCCCACCCCCACCCCAGCCCACGGGGCTCTCGTGGTCAGGCCCTTCCCAGGATACAGAGCTACCCTTGCAGGTACCGTGGCAGGGCTGGGCACACAGGAACCGTGCACATAGCCCTCATTGCAGAGCACCCCCAGCTCACCTGTCGCTCAGAGCTGGCACAGAGCACCTCAGAGCAGGACTTGAACTAACAAACAGCAGCTGCGACAGGTCTGTGACCCTGGGCATCACTCTGTGCGGCCTCCCTCCACCTGGTCTTCCAGAGACTTCCACTGCACCCGGGGCACCAGGCCTCTGTCTCCAACCACCACCCACCCCTCCTCTCCCTGACTCCTGGGTTCCTCTCATAAGGAGAGGGTTTTCTTGAAGTTGTCTCCCACTCATGGGCCAGATAAAATGATTAGAAAACAAGCCAAAGCTGCAGCCCCTTGTCTATCCTGACTCTCAGGAGCCCACACCTGTTCCTTGGACCTGGCCGGTTCAGCAAGTTCCATTTTCTGCAACTGTGAGCCCCTGAGGGGTGATGATTGGCTGACCTGGGCAGCCTTACCGTGCGGGCCAGCCCTCCCCAGGTGTGCCTGGGTTGAGATCAATATAAATACCACTCCAGGCAGCAAGAGCCCCTGCAGCCGTGCCTGACGCCATTTTCTCTGCCCTGTCAGCAGTCTCGGGGCTGGGCTGGTGGGAGGGAGTGAGAGGCCACGGCTTTGTGGGTGGCCCAGTGTGAGTGGGGTTCTGCTGGACTTTCTGCAGCAGTTGCCAGGCTGCCACCTGCTAAAGAAGAGGATGTGTCACCCATACCTGCTGCTGGAATTTCTCCCTGGGCAGAGGTGAGGAAGGAAAAAAGCAGTGGGGGCAGGGACAGGACGGGTATCTCAGTCAGGGAAATGGAAATCTTCCAGAAGAGCACCCAGGGCCAGGACCATCCTGGCTGGCCTGCAGGCACCAAGTCGGCCGGCATGCTGTCACTCGTGTGGCTCTATGGCCCTTCCTCTAGGCTTTCAAGTCCTTGTATATATTCAGGTGTTTTACCTGGGACGGGTGGGAATAGTTCAGCAGCAACTGGCCTGGGGCTCAGCTCACGTTTACTCACAGATGCCTCGGCACGGTGCCCCAGCTTTGCAATGAGGACGCTTGTTGCGTGGGGGCTGCTGGCTGAATGGGAGACGATTCCCCACCACTGGCCAACTTCAGAATTGTTTACAACTGGAGCAAGTGCCCTGATACGGTTTTCCTCTGTGGAACTGGTGGGTTCTGTGTTTTTTTTCTCTTTTTCGTTTTTGCTTCAAGGTAGATTTTATTCCTCTTTTTTGTATTTACAGATATAAGCATGGAAATAATTTATTCATATAAATACATGTATGTGAAGGGAATAATTGTTTTTTCTGTTTTATTTTTTAAATTTTATTTCTTTTTAATTTTGAATTTTATTTTATATTTTTATACAGCAGGTTCTTATTGGTTATCTATTTTATACATATAAATGTATACATGCCAATCCCAGTCTCTCAACTCCTCCCACCACCACCCCCCCAACAGCTTTCCCCCCTTGTTGTCCATACATTTGTTGTCTACATCTGTTGCTCTATTTATGCCTTGCAAAATGGTTAATCTGTACAGTTTTTCTAGGTTCCACATATATGCATGAATATACAAGATTTGTTTTTCTCTTTCTGACTTACTTCACTCTGTATGACAGTCTCTAGATCCATCGACGTCTCTACAAATGACCCAATTTCATTCCTTTTCATGGCTTAGTAATATTCCATTTTATATATGTACCACAGCTTTATGCATTCGTCTGTCTGTGGGCATTTAGGTTGCTTCCATTACCTCGATATTGTAAATAGTGATGCAATGAACATTGCGGTGAATGTCTCGTTTTGATTTATGGTTTTGTCTGGGTATATGTCCAGTACTGGGATTGCTGTATCATATGGTAATTCTATTGTTAGTTTCTTAAGAAACTCCGTATTGTTCTCCGTAGTGACTGTATCAATTTATATTCCCAACAATAGTGGAAGAGGGTTCCTTTTCTCCACACCCTTTCCAGCATTTTTGTTTGTAGATTTTCTCATGATGCCCATTCTATCAGGTGTGAGGTGATACCTCATTGTTGAGTCCATTTTGTTGAGCAAGGGGTAGGTCTTGTCTATTACATATTTGGCTTATTGAATGGTATCTGTGCTAATTTCAAACTCTGGTTTTATGCAGCACCCCAACTCACTTTCCCCCTTAAGGAAGCATAAGTTGGTTTTCTAAACTTGAGACCCTGTTCTGTTTTGTAATTCAGTTCATGTGTAGCCAAGTTCACATTCCGTGTATTAGTGATATCTTATGATGTTTCTTTTTCTGTGTGACATATTTCAGTTAGAATCATCATACCTGAATCCACTCATTATGCTGCTACGGGCCTGATGACATAGATTTCATGGCTGAGTGATTTTGCATTGTACATAAGTACCACAACTTCTTTATCCATTTTTCACTTTCTGCGATATTGAACTGGTACCGTAAACGAGGTTCTTGTAAACAGAGCTGTCCCAAACTGTGGGGTGGCTGTGTCTTTTTGATTTTAATTTCCCTAAGCTATAGGACCATAAGTGGAAGTGCCCTAGGCTCTGTTGCTTTGTTTTTTAGATGTTTCAGGAAACACCATACACTTCTCCCGAGTGTCTGTTGGCAATTTACATCCCGCCCATCAGCATAACAAGGCTCCCAGTTCTCCATGGCCTGTCCTGCCTTTCTGGATTTTACACTTTTCTCAGATGGCCCTTTTGACCGGGGGGAAGTGAGACTTCATTGTAGTGCAGATTTCCTTTGCAAGCTTGCTTGGTTGGCCAAAAAGTGCGTATGCGTTTTTTCCTGATTCAGGAAAAAAGGCATACGCCCTTTTTGGCCAAGTGCATCATTGTGGACGTTCTCCCTCTTTTCCTATGCTTTCAATGCAATTCCAGTCTACCTCCTGAAATCGGTTTCCTGCAATTCTGCCCCGCTTTCAAGTCCTCTTGGCAACCTTACCTCAGTATATTTTTGGACGATAGCTGTCATTTATAAGTCTGCAGGTTTGTGAATTGCAGTGCCCCTGAGCTCCTTTCTTCAACTCGCTTTCTTGTGAGCTGGCCGCAACACCGCAGGATGGCTTCAGGCCCTAATCTGGTTCCGGCACGACATGCTGAGCCTTTGGTTAATTCCTCTTCCTGGTGGGAAATGAGAGTTAAATTTGCCCGTCCAGACACCTCCAGCTAGTCTCTCATCGGTTCTCCCTATTCCTGTTCATCTTCCGCAGAAATTGCAAACTGGGCCAAACAGGAGGTTAAAGGCACTGACTCTCCAAGTCGGGAGAGTGTTAGTAAAGCGTCTGGAATGTTGCACCCGAGTACCAGGGGACGAGAACTGAGACATATTGGAACAAGTCTCCCGATCACATGGTTGATCATACTCTGGGTTCCACATGCATGTTTTAGCTGAAGGAAGAATCCCTGAAACCTGGAGAGTTGAGACCCATGGAATGGGTACCATGCAATATGACTTCAAAGTGTCTTCATTTGCTCACCGAACCTCTCCAATCCTATCACTGCTGCGTTTATGCCCCTGTACACACGCTTGATTCCCTTTCGGAGACATAGCAATCCATAGGTTTTAAGATACTTACTAGTCATGTACATTCTTAGGCATTTAATATGGGGTGTTGAGTCCATTTCGTTGAGCAAGGAGTAGCTCTTGTCTATTCCATATTTGGCTTAAGTAACTTTATCTGTGCTCATTTCAATCTCTGGTTTTATGCAGCACCCCAACTCACCTTTCCCCTTAAGCAAGCATAAGTTGGTTTTCTAAATTTGAGACCCTGTTCTGTTTTGGAATTCAGTTCCTGTGTAGCCAAGTTTACATTCCGTGTATTAGTGATATCTTATGATGTTTCTTTTCCTGTGTGACTTATATCAGTTAGAATCATTGTACCTGAATCCACTCATTATGCTGCTACGGGCCTGATGATATAGATTTCATTGCTGAGCGATACTGCATTGTACGTAAGTACCACAAGTTCTTTATCCATTTTTCACTTTCTGTGATATTGAACTTATACGGTAAATGAGGTTCTTGTAAACAGAGGCGTCCCAAACTTTGGGGTGGCTGTGTCTTTTTGATTTTAATTTCCCTAAGCTATAGGACCATAAGTGGAAGTGCCCTAGGCTCTGTTGCTTTGTTTTTTAGATGTTTCAGGAAACACCATACACTTCTCCCGAGTGTCTGTTGGCAATTTACATCCCGCCCATCAGCATAACAAGGCTCCCAGTTCTCCATGGCCTGTCCTGCCTTTCTGGATTTTACACTTTTTTCAGATGGCCCTTTTGACCGGGGGGAAGTGAGACTTCATTGTAGTGCAGATTTCCTTTGCAAGCTTGCTTGGTTGGCCAAAGAGGGCGTATGCGTTTTTTCCTGAATATATTCAGGAAAAAACGCATACGCCCTTTTTGGCCAAGTGCATCATTGTGGACGTTCTGCCTCTTTTCCTATGCTTTCAATGCAATTCCAGTCTACCTCCTGAAATCGGTTTCCTGCAATTCTGCCCCGCTTTCAAGTCCTCTTGGCAGCCTTACTTCAGTATATTTTTGGACGATAGCTGTCATTTATAACTCTGCAGGTTTGTGAATTACAGTGCCCCTGAGCTCCTTTCTTCAACTCGCTTTCTTGTGAGCTGGCCGCAACACCACAGGATTGCTTCAGGCCCTAATCTGGTTCCGGCACGGCACGCTGAGCCTTTGGTTAATTCCTCTTCCTGGTGGGAAATGAGAGTTAAATTTGCCCGTCCAGACACCTCCAGCTAGTCTCTCATTGGTTCTCGCTATTCCTGTTCATCTTCCGCAGAAATTGCAAACTGGGCCAAACAGGAGGTTAAAGGGACTGACTCTCCAAGTCGGGAGAGTGTTAGTAAAGCGTCTGGAATGTTGCACCCGAGTACCAGGGTACGAAAACTAAGACATATTTGAACACGTCTCCCGATCACATGGTTGATCATACTCTAGGTTCCACATGCATGTTTTAGCTGAAGGAAGAATACCTTAAACCTGGGTAGTTGAAACCCGTGGAATGGGTACCATGCAATATGACTTCAAAGGGTCTTCATTTGCTCACCGAACCTCTCCAATCCTATCACTGCTGCTTTTATGCCCCTGTACCCACGCTTGATTCTCTTTCGGAGACATAGCAATCCATAGGTTTTAAGATACTTACTAATCAGGTACATTCTTAGGAGTTTAATATGGGGTGTTGAGTCCATTTCGTTGAACAAGGAGTAGCTCTTGTCTATTCCATATTTGGCTTAAGGAACTTTATCTGTGCTCATTTCAATCTCTGGTTTTATGCAGCACCCCAACTCACCTTTACCCTTAAGCAAGCATAAGTTGGTTTTCTAAATTTGAGACCCTGTTCTGTTCTGTAATTCAGTTCCTGTGTAGCCAAGTTTACATTCCGTGTATTACTGATATCTTATGATGTTTCTTTTTCTGTGTGACTTATTTCAGTTAGAATCATCATACCTGAATCCACTCATTATGCTTCTAAGGGCCTGATGACATAGATTTCATTGCTGAGTGATATTGCTTTGTAAGTAAATACCACAACTTCTTTATCCATTTTTCACTTTCTGCGATGTTGAACTTGTATTGTAAACGAGGTTCTTGTAAACAGAGGCGTCGCAAACTTTGGGGTGGATGTGTCTTTTTGATTTTAATTTCCCTAAGCTATAGGACCATAAGTGGAAGTGCCCTAGGCTCTGTTGCTTTGTTTTTTAGATGTTTCAGGAAACACCATACACTTCTCCCGAGTGTCTGTTGGCAATTTACATCCCGCCCATCAGCATAACAAGGCTCCCAGTTCTCCATGGCCTGTCCTGCCTTTCTGGATTTTACACTTTTTTCAGATGGCCCTTTTGACCGGGGGGAAGTGAGACTTCATTGTAGTGCAGATTTCCTTTGCAAGTTTGCTTGGTTGGCCAAAAAGGGTGTATGCGTTTTTTCCTGAATATATTCAGGAAAAAACACATACGCCCTTTTTGGCCAAGTGCATCATTGTGGACGTTCTGCCTCTTTTCCTATGCTTTCAATGCAATTCCAGTCTACCTCCTGAAATCGGTTTCCTGCAATTCTGCCCCGCTTTCAAGTCCTCTTGGCAGCCTTACTTCAGTATATTTTGGGATGATAGCTGTCATTTATAACTCTGCAGGTTTGTGAATTACAGTGCCCCTGAGCTCCTTTCTTCAACTCGCTTTCTTTTGAGCTGGCCGCAAAACCACAGGATGGCTTCAGGCCCTAATCTGGTTCCGGCACGGCACGCTGAGCCTTTGGTTAATTCCTCTTCCTGGTGGGAAATGAGAGTTAAATTTGCCCGTCCAGACACCTCCAGCTAGTCTCTCATTGATTCTCGCTATTCCTGTTCATCTTCCGCAGAAATTGCAAACTGGGCCAAACAGGAGGTTAAAGGGACTGACTCTCGAAGTCGGGAGGATGTTAGTAAAGCGTCTGGAATGTTGCACCCGAGTACCAGGGTACGAAAACTGAGACATATTTCAACACGTCTCCCGATCACATGGTTGATCATACTCTAGGTTCCACATGCATGTTTTAGCTGAAGGAAGAATACCTTAAACCTGGGTAGTTGAAACCCGTGGAATGGGTACCATGCAATATGACTTCAAAGGGTCTTCATTTGCTCACCGAACCTCTCCAATCCTATCACTGCTGCGTTTATGCCCCTGTACACATGCTTGATTCTCTTTCGGAGACATAGCAATCCATAGGTTTTAAGATACTTACTAGTCAGGTACATTCTTAGGCGTTTAATATGCGGTGTTGAGTCCATTTCGTTGAGCAAGGAGTAGCTCTTGTCTATTCCATATTTGGCTTAAGGAACTTTATCTGTGCTCATTTCAATCTCTGGTTTTATGCAGCACCCCAACTCACCTTTCCCCTTAAGCAAGCATAAGTTGGTTTTCTAAATTTGAGACCCTGTTCTGTTTTGGAATTCAGTTCCTGTGTAGCCAAGTTTACATTCCGTGTATTAGTGATATCTTATGATGTTTCTTTTCCTGTGTGACTTATATCAGTTAGAATCATTGTACCTGAATCCACTCATTATGCTGCTACGGGCCTGATGATATAGATTTCATTGCTGAGCGATACTGCATTGTACGTAAGTACCACAAGTTCTTTATCCATTTTTCACTTTCTGTGATATTGAACTTGTACGGTAAATGAGGTTCTTGTAAACAGAGGCGTCCCAAACTTTGGGGTGGCTGTGTCTTTTTGATTTTAATTTCCCTAAGCTATAGGACCATAAGTGGAAGTGCCCTAGGCTCTGTTGCTTTGTTTTTTAGATGTTTCAGGAAACACCATACACTTCTCCCGAGTGTCTGTTGGCAATTTACATCCCGCCCATCAGCATAACAAGGCTCCCAGTTCTCCATGGCCTGTCCTGCCTTTCTGGATTTTACACTTTTTTCAGATGGCCCTTTTGACCGGGGGGAAGTGAGACTTCATTGTAGTGCAGATTTCCTTTGCAAGCTTGCTTGGTTGGCCAAAGAGGGCGTATGCGTTTTTTCCTGAATATATTCAGGAAAAAACGCATACGCCCTTTTTGGCCAAGTGCATCATTGTGGACGTTCTGCCTCTTTTCCTATGCTTTCAATGCAATTCCAGTCTACCTCCTGAAATCGGTTTCCTGCAATTCTGCCCCGCTTTCAAGTCCTCTTGGCAGCCTTACTTCAGTATATTTTTGGACGATAGCTGTCATTTATAACTCTGCAGGTTTGTGAATTACAGTGCCCCTGAGCTCCTTTCTTCAACTCGCTTTCTTGTGAGCTGGCCGCAACACCACAGGATTGCTTCAGGCCCTAATCTGGTTCCGGCACGGCACGCTGAGCCTTTGGTTAATTCCTCTTCCTGGTGGGAAATGAGAGTTAAATTTGCCCGTCCAGACACCTCCAGCTAGTCTCTCATTGGTTCTCGCTATTCCTGTTCATCTTCCGCAGAAATTGCAAACTGGGCCAAACAGGAGGTTAAAGGGACTGACTCTCCAAGTCGGGAGAGTGTTAGTAAAGCGTCTGGAATGTTGCACCCGAGTACCAGGGTACGAAAACTAAGACATATTTGAACACGTCTCCCGATCACATGGTTGATCATACTCTAGGTTCCACATGCATGTTTTAGCTGAAGGAAGAATACCTTAAACCTGGGTAGTTGAAACCCGTGGAATGGGTACCATGCAATATGACTTCAAAGGGTCTTCATTTGCTCACCGAACCTCTCCAATCCTATCACTGCTGCTTTTATGCCCCTGTACCCACGCTTGATTCTCTTTCGGAGACATAGCAATCCATAGGTTTTAAGATACTTACTAATCAGGTACATTCTTAGGAGTTTAATATGGGGTGTTGAGTCCATTTCGTTGAACAAGGAGTAGCTCTTGTCTATTCCATATTTGGCTTAAGGAACTTTATCTGTGCTCATTTCAATCTCTGGTTTTATGCAGCACCCCAACTCACCTTTACCCTTAAGCAAGCATAAGTTGGTTTTCTAAATTTGAGACCCTGTTCTGTTCTGTAATTCAGTTCCTGTGTAGCCAAGTTTACATTCCGTGTATTACTGATATCTTATGATGTTTCTTTTTCTGTGTGACTTATTTCAGTTAGAATCATCATACCTGAATCCACTCATTATGCTTCTAAGGGCCTGATGACATAGATTTCATTGCTGAGTGATATTGCTTTGTAAGTAAATACCACAACTTCTTTATCCATTTTTCACTTTCTGCGATGTTGAACTTGTATTGTAAACGAGGTTCTTGTAAACAGAGGCGTCGCAAACTTTGGGGTGGATGTGTCTTTTTGATTTTAATTTCCCTAAGCTATAGGACCATAAGTGGAAGTGCCCTAGGCTCTGTTGCTTTGTTTTTTAGATGTTTCAGGAAACACCATACACTTCTCCCGAGTGTCTGTTGGCAATTTACATCCCGCCCATCAGCATAACAAGGCTCCCAGTTCTCCATGGCCTGTCCTGCCTTTCTGGATTTTACACTTTTTTCAGATGGCCCTTTTGACCGGGGGGAAGTGAGACTTCATTGTAGTGCAGATTTCCTTTGCAAGTTTGCTTGGTTGGCCAAAAAGGGCGTATGCGTTTTTTCCTGAATATATTCAGGAAAAAACACATACGCCCTTTTTGGCCAAGTGCATCATTGTGGACGTTCTGCCTCTTTTCCTATGCTTTCAATGCAATTCCAGTCTACCTCCTGAAATCGGTTTCCTGCAATTCTGCCCCGCTTTCAAGTCCTCTTGGCAGCCTTACTTCAGTATATTTTGGGATGATAGCTGTCATTTATAACTCTGCAGGTTTGTGAATTACAGTGCCCCTGAGCTCCTTTCTTCAACTCGCTTTCTTTTGAGCTGGCCGCAAAACCACAGGATGGCTTCAGGCCCTAATCTGGTTCCGGCACGGCACGCTGAGCCTTTGGTTAATTCCTCTTCCTGGTGGGAAATGAGAGTTAAATTTGCCCGTCCAGACACCTCCAGCTAGTCTCTCATTGATTCTCGCTATTCCTGTTCATCTTCCGCAGAAATTGCAAACTGGGCCAAACAGGAGGTTAAAGGGACTGACTCTCCAAGTCGGGAGGATGTTAGTAAAGCGTCTGGAATGTTGCACCCGAGTACCAGGGTACGAAAACTGAGACATATTTCAACACGTCTCCCGATCACATGGTTGATCATACTCTAGGTTCCACATGCATGTTTTAGCTGAAGGAAGAATACCTTAAACCTGGGTAGTTGAAACCCGTGGAATGGGTACCATGCAATATGACTTCAAAGGGTCTTCATTTGCTCACCGAACCTCTCCAATCCTATCACTGCTGCGTTTATGCCCCTGTACACATGCTTGATTCTCTTTCGGAGACATAGCAATCCATAGGTTTTAAGATACTTACTAGTCAGGTACATTCTTAGGCGTTTAATATGCGGTGTTGAGTCCATTTCGTTGAGCAAGGAGTAGCTCTTGTCTATTCCATATTTGGCTTAAGGAACTTTATCTGTGCTCATTTCAATCTCTGGTTTTATGCAGCACCCCAACTCACCTTTACCCTTAAGCAAGCATAAGTTGGTTTTCTAAATTTGAGACCCTGTTCTGTTCTGTAATTCAGTTCCTGTGGAGCCAAGTTTACATTCCGTGTATTACTGATATCTTATGATGTTTCTTTTTCTGTGTGACTTATTTCAGTTAGAATCATCATACCTGAATCCACTCATTGTGCTGCTAAGGGCCTGATGACATAGATTTCATTGCTGAGTGATATTGCTTTGTAAGTAAATACCACAACTTCTTTATCCATTTTTCACTTTCTGCGATGTTGAACTTGTACTGTAAACGAGGTTCTTGTAAACAGAGGCGTCCCAAACTTTGGGGTGGCTGTGTCTTTTTGATTTTAATTTCCCTAAGCTATAGGACCATAAGTGGAAGTGCCCTAGGCTCTGTTGCTTTGTTTTTTAGATGTTTCAGGAAACACCATACACTTCTCCCGAGTGTCTGTTGGCAATTTACATCCCGCCCATCAGCATAACAAGGCTCCCAGTTCTCCATGGCCTGTCCTGCCTTTCTGGATTTTACACTTTTTTCAGATGGCCCTTTTGACCGGGGGGAAGTGAGACTTCATTGTAGTGCAGATTTCCTTTGCAAGTTTGCTTAGTTGGCCAAAAAGGACGTATGCGTTTTTTCCTGAATATATTCAGGAAAAAATGCATACGTCCTTTTTGGCCAAGTGCATCATTGTGGATGTTCTGCCTCTTTTCCTATGCTTTCAATGCAATTCCAGTCTACCTCCTGAAATCGGTTTCCTGCAATTCTGCCCCGCTTTCAAGTCTTCTTCGCAGCCTTACTTCAGTATATTTTTGGACGATAGCTGTCATTTATAACTCTGCAGGTTTGTGAATTACAGTGGCCCTGAGCTCCTTTCTTCAACTCGCTTTCTTGTGACCTGGCCGCAACACCACAGGATGGCTTCAGGCCCTAATCTGGTTCCGGCACGGCACGCTGAGCCTTTGGTTAATTCCTCTTCCTGGTGGGAAATGAGAGTTAAATTTGCCCGTCCAGACACCTCCAGCTAGTCTCTCATTGGTTCTCGCTATTCCTGTTCATCTTCCACAGAAATTGCAAACTGGGCCAAAGAGGAGGTTAAAGGGACTGACTCTCCAAGTCGGGAGGGTGTTAGTAAAGCGTCTGGAATGTTGCACCCGAGTACCAGGGTACGAAAACTGAGACATATTTGAACACGTCTCCCGATCACATGGTTGATCATACTCTAGGTTCCACATGCATGTTTTAGCTGAAGGAAGAATACCTTAAACCTGGGTAGTTGAAACCCGTGGAATGGGTACCATGCAATATGACTTCAGAGGGTCTTCATTTGCTCACCGAACCTCTCCAATCCTATCACTGCTGCGTTTATGCCCCTGTACACATGCTTGATTCTCTTTCGGAGACATAGCAATCCATAGGTTTTAAGATACTTACTAGTCAGGTACATTCTTAGGCGTTTAATATGGGGTGTTGAGTCCATATCGTTGAGCAAGGAGTAGCTCTTGTCTATTCCATATTTGGCTTAAGGAACTTTATCTGTGCTCATTTCGATCTCTGGTTTTATGCAGCACCCCAACTCACCTTTACCCTTAAGCAAGCATAAGTTGGTTTTCTAAATTTGAGACCCTGTTCTGTTCTGTAATTCAGTTCCTGTGTAGCCAAGTTTACATTCCGTGTATTACTGATATCTTATGATGTTTCTTTTTCTGTGTGACTTATATCAGTTAGAATCATCATACCTGAATCCACTCATTGTGCTGCTAAGGGCCTGATGACATAGATTTCATTGCTGAGTGATATTGCTTTGTAAGTAAATACCACAACTTCTTTATCCATTTTTCACTTTCTGCGATGTTGAACTTGTACTGTAAACGAGGTTCTTGTAAACAGAGGCGTCCCAAACTTTGGGGTGGCTGTGTCTTTTTGATTTTAATTTCCCTAAGCTATAGGACCATAAGTGGAAGTGCCCTAGGCTCTGTTGCTTTGTTTTTTAGATGTTTCAGGAAACACCATACACTTCTCCCGAGTGGCTGTTGGCAATTTACATCCCGCCCATCAGCATAACAAGGCTCCCAGTTCTCCATGGCCTGTCCTGCCTTTCTGGATTTTACACTTTTTTCAGATGGCCCTTTTGACCGGGGGGAAGTGAGACTTCATTGTAGTGCAGATTTCCTTTGCAAGTTTGCTTGGTTGGCCAAAAAGGGCGTATGCGTTTTTTCCTGAATATATTCAGGAAAAAACGCATACGCCCTTTTTGGCCAAGTGCATCATTGTGGACGTTCTGCCTCTTTTCCTATGCTTTCAATGCAATTCCAGTCTACCTCCTGAAATCGGTTTCCTGCAATTCTGCCCCGCTTTCAAGTCCTCTTGGCAGCCTTACTTCAGTATATTTTTGGACGATAGCTGTCATTTATAACTCTGCAGGTTTGTGAATTACAGTGCCCCTGAGCTCCTTTCTTCAACTCGCTTTCTTGTGACCTGGCCGCAACACCGCAGGATGGCTTCAGGCCCTAATCTGGTTCCGGCACGGCAAGCTGAGCCTTTGGTTAATTCCTCTTCCTGGTGGGAAATGAGAGTTAAATTTGCCCGTCCAGACACCTCCAGCTAGTCTCTCATTGGTTCTCGCTATTCCTGTTCATCTTCCGCAGAAATTGCAAACTGGGCCAAACAGGAGGTTAAAGGGACTGACTCTCCAAGTCGGGAGGGTGTTAGTAAAGCGTCTGGAATGTTGCACCCGAGTACCAGGGTACGAAAACTGAGACATATTTGAACACGTTTCCCGATCACATGGTTGATCATACTCTAGTTTCCACATGCATGTTTTAGCTGAAGGTAGAATACCTTAAACCTGGGTAGTTGAAACCCGTGGAATGGGTACCATGCAATATGACTTCAAAGGGTCTTCATTTGCTCACCGAACCTCTCCAATCCTATCACTGCTGCGTTTATGCCCCTGTACACATGCTTGATTCTCTTTCGGAGACATAGCAATCCATAGGTTTTAAGATACTTACTAGTCAGGTACATTCTTAGGCGTTTAATATGCGGTGTTGAGTCCATTTCGTTGAGCAAGGAGTAGCTCTTGTCTATTCCATATTTGGCTTAAGGAACTTTATCTGTGCTCATTTCAATCTCTGGTTTTATGCAGCACCCCAACTCACCTTTACCCTTAAGCAAGCATAAGTTGGTTTTCTAAATTTGAGACCCTGTTCTGTTCTGTAATTCAGTTCCTGTGTAGCCAAGTTTACATTCCGTGTATTACTGATATCTTATGATGTTTCTTTTTCTGTGTGACTTATATCAGTTAGAATCATCATACCTGAATCCACTCATTGTGCTGCTAAGGGCCTGATGACATAGATTTCATTGCTGAGTGATATTGCTTTGTAAGTAAATACCACAACTTCTTTATCCATTTTTCACTTTCTGCGATGTTGAACTTGTACTGTAAACGAGGTTCTTGTAAACAGAGGCGTCCCAAACTTTGGGGTGGCTGTGTCTTTTTGATTTTAATTTCCCTAAGCTATAGGACCATAAGTGGAAGTGCCCTAGGCTCTGTTGCTTTGTTTTTTAGATGTTTCAGGAAACACCATACACTTCTCCCGAGTGGCTGTTGGCAATTTACATCCCGCCCATCAGCATAACAAGGCTCCCAGTTCTCCATGGCCTGTCCTGCCTTTCTGGATTTTACACTTTTTTCAGATGGCCCTTTTGACCGGGGGGAAGTGAGACTTCATTGTAGTGCAGATTTCCTTTGCAAGCTTGCTTGGTTGGCCAAAAAGGGCGTATGCGTTTTTTCCTGAATATATTCAGGAAAAAACGCATACGCCCTTTTTGGCCAAGTGCATCATTGTGGACGTTCTGCCTCTTTTCCTATGCTTTCAATGCAATTCCAGTCTACCTCCTGAAATCGGTTTCCTGCAATTCTGCCCCGCTTTCAAGTCCTCTTGGCAGCCTTACTTCAGTATATTTTTGGACGATAGCTGTCATTTATAACTCTGCAGGTTTGTGAATTACAGTGCCCCTGAGCTCCTTTCTTCAACTAGCTTTCTTGTGACCTGGCCGCAACACCGCAGGATGGCTTCAGGCCCTAATCTGGTTCCGGCACGGCACGCTGAGCCTTTGGTTAATTCCTCTTCCTGGTGGGAAATGAGAGTTAAATTTGCCCGTCCAGACACCTCCAGCTAGTCTCTCATTGGTTCTCGCTATTCCTGTTCATCTTCCGCAGAAATTGCAAACTGGGCCAAACAGGAGGTTAAAGGGACTGACTCTCCAAGTCGGGAGGGTGTTAGTAAAGCGTCTGGAATGTTGCACCCGAGTACCAGGGTACGAAAACTGAGACATATTTGAACACGTTTCCCGATCACATGGTTGATCGTACTCTAGGTTCCACATGCATGTTTTAGCTGAAGGAAGAATACCTTAAACCTGGGTAGTTGAAACCCGTGGAATGGGTACTATGCAATATGACTTCAAAGGGTCTTCATTTGCTCACCGAACCTCTCCAATCCTATCACTGCTGCGTTTATGCCCCTGTACACATGCTTGATTCTCTTTCGGAGACATAGCAATCCATAGGTTTTAAGATACTTACTAGTCAGGTACATTCTTAGGCGTTTAATATGCGGTGTTGAGTCCATTTCGTTGAGCAAGGAGTAGCTCTTGTCTATTCCATATTTGGCTTAAGGAACTTTATCTGTGCTCATTTCAATCTCTGGTTTTATGCAGCACCCCAACTCACCTTTACCCTTAAGCAAGCATAAGTTGGTTTTCTAAATTTGAGACCCTGTTCTGTTCTGTAATTCAGTTCCTGTGTAGCCAAGTTTACATTCCGTGTATTACTGATATCTTATGATGTTTCTTTTTCTGTGTGACTTATTTCAGTTAGAATCATCATACCTGAATCCACTCATTGTGCTGCTAAGGGCCTGATGACATAGATTTCATTGCTGAGTGATATTGCTTTGTAAGTAAATACCACAACTTCTTTATCCATTTTTCACTTTCTGCGATGTTGAACTTGTACTGTAAATGAGGTTCTTGTAAACAGAGGCGTCCCAAACTTTGGGGTGGCTGTGTCTTTTTGATTTTAATTTCCCTAAGCTATAGGACCATAAGTGGAAGTGCCCTAGGCTCTGTTGCTTTGTTTTTTAGATGTTTCAGGAAACACCATACACTTCTCCCGAGTGTCTGTTGGCAATTTACATCCCGCCCATCAGCATAACAAGGCTCCCAGTTCTCCATGGCCTGTCCTGCCTTTCTGGATTTTACACTTTTTTCAGATGGCCCTTTTGACCGGGGGGAAGTGAGACTTCATTGTAGTGCAGATTTCCTTTGCAAGCTTGCTTGGTTGGCCAAAAAGGGCGTATGCGTTTTTTCCTGAATATATTCAGGAAAAAACGCATACGCCCTTTTTGGCCAAGTGCATCATTGTGGACGTTCTGCCTCTTTTCCTATGCTTTCAATGCAATTCCAGTCTACCTCCTGAAATCGGTTTCCTGCAATTCTGCCCCGCTTTCAAGTCCTCTTGGCAGCCTTACTTCAGTATATTTTTGGACGATAGCTGTCATTTATAACTCTGCAGGTTTGTGAATTACAGTGCCCCTGAGCTCCTTTCTTCAACTCGCTTTCTTTTGAGCTGGCCGCAACACCGCAGGATTGCTTCAGGCCCTAATCTGGTTCCGGCACGGCAAGCTGAGCCTTTGGTTAATTCCTCTTCCTGGTGGGAAATGAGAGTTAAATTTGCCCGTCCAGACACCTCCAGCTAGTCTCTCATTGGTTCTCGCTATTCCTGTTCATCTTCCACAGAAATTGCAAACTGGGCCAAACAGGAGGTTAAAGGGACTGACTCTCCAAGTCGGGAGGGTGTTAGTAAAGCGTCTGGAATGTTGCACCCGAGTACCAGGGTACGAAAACTGAGACATATTTGAACACGTTTCCCGATCACATGGTTGATCATACTCTAGTTTCCACATGCATGTTTTAGCTGAAGGTAGAATACCTTAAACCTGGGTAGTTGAAACCCGTGGAATGGGTACCATGCAATATGACTACAAAGGGTCTTCATTTGCTCACCGAACCTCTCCAATCCTATCACTGCTGCGTTTATGCCCCTGTACACATGCTTGATTCTCTTTTGGAGACATAGCAATCCATAGGTTTTAAGATACTTACTAGTCAGGTACATTCTTAGGCGTTTAATATGCGGTGTTGAGTCCATTTCGTTGAGCAAGGAGTAGCTCTTGTCTATTCCATATTTGGCTTAAGGAACTTTATCTGTGCTCATTTCAATCTCTGGTTTTATGCAGCACCCCAACTCACCTTTACCCTTAAGCAAGCATAAGTTGGTTTTCTAAATTTGAGACCCTGTTCTGTTCTGTAATTCAGTTCCTGTGTAGCCAAGTTTACATTCCGTGTATTAGTGATATCTTATGATGTTTCTTTTTCTGTGTGACTTATTTCAGTTAGAATCATCATACCTGAATCCACTCATTGTGCTGCTAAGGGCCTGATGACATAGATTTCATTGCTGAGTGATATTGCTTTGTAAGTAAATACCACAACTTCTTTATCCATTTTTCACTTTCTGCAATGTTGAACTTGTACTGTAAACGAGGTTCTTGTAAACAGAGGCGTCCCAAACTTTGGGGTGGCTGTGTCTTTTTGATTTTAATTTCCCTAAGCTATAGGACCATAAGTGGAAGTGCCCTAGGCTCTGTTGCTTTGTTTTTTAGATGTTTCAGGAAACACCATACACTTCTCCCGAGTGTCTGTTGACAATTTACATCCCGCCCATCAGCATAACAAGGCTCCCAGTTCTCCATGGCCTGTCCTGCCTTTCTGGATTTTACACTTTTTTCAGATGGCCCTTTTGACCGGGGGGAAGTGAGACTTCATTGTAGTGCAGATTTCCTTTGCAAGCTTGCTTGGTTGGCCAAAAAGGGCGTATGCGTTTTTTCCTGAATATATTCAGGAAAAAACGCATACGCCCTTTTTGGCCAAGTGCATCATTGTGGACGTTCTGCCTCTTTTCCTATGCTTTCAATGCAATTCCAGTCTACCTCCTGAAATCGGTTTCCTGCAATTCTGCCCCGCTTTCAAGTCCTCTTGGCAGCCTTACTTCAGTATATTTTTGGACGATAGCTGTCATTTATAACTCTGCAGGTTTGTGAATTACAGTGCCCCTGAGCTCCTTTCTTCAACTCGCTTTCTTTTGAGCTGGCCGCAACACCGCAGGATGGCTTCAGGCCCTAATCTGGTTCCGGCACGGCACGCTGAGCCTTTGGTTAATTCCTCTTCCTGGTGGGAAATGAGAGTTAAATTTGCCCGTCCAGACACCTCCAGCTAGTCTCTCATTGGTTCTCGCTATTCCTGTTCATCTTCCACAGAAATTGCAAACTGGGCCAAACAGGAGGTTAAAGGGACTGACTCTCCAAGTCGGGAGGGTGTTAGTAAAGCGTCTGGAATGTTGCACCCGAGTACCAGGGGAGGAAAACTGAGACATATTTGAACACGTCTATCGTTCACACGGTTGATCATACTCTGGGTTCCACATGCATGTTTTAGCTGAAGGAAGAATACCTTAAACCTGGAGAGTTGAGACCCGTGTAATCGGTACCATGCAATGTCACTTCAAAGGGTCTTCATTTGCTCACCGAACTTCTCCAATCCTATCACTGCTGCGTTTATCCCCCTGTACAGACGCTTGATTCTCTTTTGGAGACATAGCAATCCATAGGTTTTAAGATACTTACTAGTCAGGTACATTCTTAGGCATTTAATATGGGGTGTTGAGTCTATTTCGTTGAGCAAGGAGTAGCTCTTATCTATTCCATATTTGGATTAAGGAACTTTATCTGTGCTCATTTCAATCTCTGGTTTTATGCAGCACCCCAACTCACCTTTCCGCTTAAGCAAGCATAAGTTGGTTTTCTAAATTTGAGACCCTGTTCTGTTTTGGAATTCAGTTCCTGTGTAGCCAAGTTTACATTCTGTGTATTAGTGATATCTTATGATGTTTCTTTTTCTGTGTGACTTATTTCAGTTAGAATCATCGTACCTGAATCCACTCATTATGCTGCTACGGGCCTGATGACATAGATTTCATTGTTGAGTGATACTGCATTGTACGTAAGTACCACAACTTCTTTATCCATTTTTCACTTTCTGTGATATTGAACTTGTACGGTAAATGAGGTTCTTGTAAACAGAGGCGTCCCAAACTTTGGGGTGGCTGTGTCTTTTTGATTTTAATTTCCCTAAGCTATAGGACCATAAGTGGAAGTGCCCTAGGCTCTGTTGCTTTGTTTTTTAGATGTTTCAGGAAACACCATACACTTCTCCCGAGTGTCTGTTGGCAATTTACATCCCGCCCATCAGCATAACAAGGCTCCCAGTTCTCCATGGCCTGTCCTGCCTTTCTGGATTTTACACTTTATTCAGATGGCCCTTTTGACCGGGGGGAAGTGAGACTTCATTGTAGTGCAGATTTCCTTTGCAAGCTTGCTTGGTTGGCCAAAAAGGGCGTATGCGTTTTTTCCTGAATATATTCAGGAAAAAACGCATACGCCCTTTTTGGCCAAGTGCATCATTGTGGACGTTCTGCCTCTTTTCCTATGCTTTCAATGCAATTCCAGTCTACCTCCTGAAATCGGTTTCCTGCAATTCTGCCCCGCTTTCAAGTCCTCTTGGCAGCCTTACTTCAGTATATTTTTGGACGATAGCTGTCATTTATAACTCTGCAGGTTTGTGAATTACAGTGCCCCTGAGCTCCTTTCTTCAACTCGCTTTCTTTTGAGCTGGCCGCAACACCGCAGGATGGCTTCAGGCCCTAATCTGGTTCCGGCACGGCAAGCTGAGCCTTTGGTTAATTCCTCTTCCTGGTGGGAAATGAGAGTTAAATTTGCCCGTCCAGACACCTCCAGCTAGTCTCTCATTGGTTCTCGCTATTCCTGTTCATCTTCCACAGAAATTGCAAACTGGGCCAAACAGGAGGTTAAAGGGACTGACTCTCCAAGTCGGGAGGGTGTTAGTAAAGCGTCTGGAATGTTGCACCCGAGTACCAGGGTACGAAAACTGAGACATATTTGAACACGTTTCCCGATCACATGGTTGATCATACTCTAGTTTCCACATGCATGTTTTAGCTGAAGGTAGAATACCTTAAACCTGGGTAGTTGAAACCCGTGGAATGGGTACCATGCAATATGACTTCAAAGGGTCTTCATTTGCTCACCGAACCTCTCCAATCCTATCACTGCTGCGTTTATGCCCCTGTACACATGCTTGATTCTCTTTCGGAGACATAGCAATCCATAGGTTTTAAGATACTTACTAGTCAGGTACATTCTTAGGCGTTTAATATGCGGTGTTGAGTCCATTTCGTTGAGCAAGGAGTAGCTCTTGTCTATTCCATATTTGGCTTAAGGAACTTTATCTGTGCTCATTTCAATCTCTGGTTTTATGCAGCACCCCAACTCACCTTTACCCTTAAGCAAGCATAAGTTGGTTTTCTAAATTTGAGACCCTGTTCTGTTCTGTAATTCAGTTCCTGTGTAGCCAAGTTTACATTCCGTGTATTACTGATATCTTATGATGTTTCTTTTTCTGTGTGACTTATATCAGTTAGAATCATCATACCTGAATCCACTCATTGTGCTGCTAAGGGCCTGATGACATAGATTTCATTGCTGAGTGATATTGCTTTGTAAGTAAATACCACAACTTCTTTATCCATTTTTCACTTTCTGCGATGTTGAACTTGTACTGTAAACGAGGTTCTTGTAAACAGAGGCGTCCCAAACTTTGGGGTGGCTGTGTCTTTTTGATTTTAATTTCCCTAAGCTATAGGACCATAAGTGGAAGTGCCCTAGGCTCTGTTGCTTTGTTTTTTAGATGTTTCAGGAAACACCATACACTTCTCCCGAGTGTCTGTTGGCAATTTACATCCCGCCCATCAGCATAACAAGGCTCCCAGTTCTCCATGGCCTGTCCTGCCTTTCTGGATTTTACACTTTTTTCAGATGGCCCTTTTGACCGGGGGAAAGTGAGACTTCATTGTAGTGCAGATTTCCTTTGCAAGCTTGCTTGGTTGGCCAAAAAGGGCGTATGCGTTTTTTCCTGAATATATTCAGGAAAAAACGCATACGCCCTTTTTGGCCAAGTGCATCATTGTGGACGTTCTGCCTCTTTTCCTATGCTTTCAATGCAATTCCAGTCTACCTCCTGAAATCGGTTTCCTGCAATTCTGCCCCGCTTTCAAGTCCTCTTGGCAGCCTTACTTCAGTATATTTTTGGACGATAGCTGTCATTTATAACTCTGCAGGTTTGTGAATTACAGTGCCCCTGAGCTCCTTTCTTCAACTCGCTTTCTTGTGACCTGGCCGCAACACCGCAGGATGGCTTCAGGCCCTAATCTGGTTCCGGCACGGCACGCTGAGCCTTTGGTTAATTCCTCTTCCTGGTGGGAAATGAGAGTTAAATTTGCCCGTCCAGACACCTCCAGCTAGTCTCTCATTGGTTCTTGCTATTCCTGTTCATCTTCCACAGAAATTGCAAATTGGGCCAAACAGGAGGTTAAAGGGACTGACTCTCCAAGTCGGGAGGATGTTAGTAAAGCGTCTGGAATGTTGCACCCGAGTACCAGGGTACGAAAACTGAGACATATTTGAACACGTTTCCCGATCACATGGTTGATCATACTCTAGTTTCCACATGCATGTTTTAGCTGAAGGTAGAATACCTTAAACCTGGGTAGTTGAAACCCGTGGAATGGGTACCATGCAATATGACTTCAAAGGGTCTTCATTTGCTCACCGAACCTCTCCAATCCTATCACTGCTGCGTTTATGCCCCTGTACACATGCTTGATTCTCTTTCGGAGACATAGCAATCCATAGGTTTTAAGATACTTACTAGTCAGGTACATTCTTAGGCATTTAATATGCGGTGTTGAGTCCATTTCGTTGAGCAAGGAGTAGCTCTTGTCTCTTCCATATTTGGCTTCAGGAACTTTATCTGTGCTCATTTCAATCTCTGGTTTTATGCAGCACCCCAACTCACCTTTCCCCTTAAGCAAGCATAAGTTGGTTTTCTAAATTTGAGACCCTGTTCTGTTTTGGAATTCAGTTCCTGTGTAGCCAAGTTTACATTCTGTGTATTAGTGATATCTTATGATGTTTCTTTTTCTGTGTGACTTATTTCAGTTAGAATCATCGTACCTGAATCCACTCATTATGCTGCTACGGACCTGATGACATAGATTTCATTGTTGAGTGATACTGCATTGTACGTAAGTACCACAACTTCTTTATCCATTTTTCACTTTCTGTGATATTGAACTTGTACGGTAAATGAGGTTCTTGTAAACAGAGGCGTCCCAAACTTTGGGGTGGCTGTGTCTTTTTGATTTTAATTTCCCTAAGCTATAGGACCATAAGTGGAAGTGCCCTAGGCTCTGTTGCTTTGTTTTTTAGATGTTTCAGGAAACACCATACACTTCTCCCGAGTGTCTGTTGGCAATTTACATCCCTCCCATCAGCATAAAAAGGCTCCCAGTTCTCCATGGCCTGTCCTGCCTTTCTGGATTTTACACTTTTTTCAGATGGCCCTTTTGACCGGGGGGAAGTGAGACTTCATTGTAGTGCAGATTTCCTTTGCAAGCTTGCTTGGTTGGCCAAAAAGGGCGTATGCGTTTTTTCCTGAATATATTCAGGAAAAAACGCATACGCCCTTTTTGGCCAAGTGCATCATTGTGGACGTTCTGCCTCTTTTCCTATGCTTTCAATGCAATTCCAGTCTACCTCCTGAAATCGGTTTCCTGCAATTCTGCCCCGCTTTCAAGTCCTCTTGGCAGCCTTACTTCAGTATATTTTTGGACGATAGCTGTCATTTATAACTCTGCAGGTTTGTGAATTACAGTGCCCCTGAGCTCCTTTCTTCAACTCGCTTTCTTGTGACCTGGCCGCAACACCGCAGGATGGCTTCAGGCCCTAATCTGGTTCCGGCATGGCACGCTGAGCCTTTGGTTAATTCCTCTTCCTGGTGGGAAATGAGAGTTAAATTTGCCCGTTCAGACACCTCCAGCTAGTCTCTCATTGGTTCTCGCTATTCCTGTTCATCTTCCGCAGAAATTGCAAACTGGGCCAAACAGGAGGTTAAAGGGACTGACTCTCCAAGTCGGGAGGGTGTTAGTAAAGCGTCTGGAATGTTGCACCCGAGTACCAGGGTACGAAAACTGAGACATATTTGAACACGTTTCCCGATCACATGGTTGATCATACTCTAGTTTCCACATGCATGTTTTAGCTGAAGGTAGAATACCTTAAACCTGGGTAGTTGAAACCCGTGGAATGGGTACCATGCAATATGACTTCAAAGGGTCTTCATTTGCTCACCGAACCTCTCCAATCCTATCACTGCTGCGTTTATGCCCCTGTACACATGCTTGATTCTCTTTCGGAGACATAGCAATCCATAGGTTTTAAGATACTTACTAGTCAGGTACATTCTTAGGCGTTTAATATGCGGTGTTGAGTCCATTTCGTTGAGCAAGGAGTAGCTCTTGTCTATTCCATATTTGGCTTAAGGAACTTTATCTGTGCTCATTTCAATCTCTGGTTTTATGCAGCACCCCAACTCACTTTACCCTTAAGCAAGCATAAGTTGGTTTTCTAAATTTGAGACCCTGTTCTGTTCTGTAATTCAGTTCCTGTGTAGCCAAGTTTACATTCCGTGTTTTACTGATATCTTATGATGTTTCTTTTTCTGTGTGACTTATTTCAGTTAGAATCATCATACCTGAATCCACTCATTGTGCTGCTAAGGGCCTGATGACATAGATTTCATTGCTGAGTGATATTGCTTTGTAAGTAAATACCACAACTTCTTTATCCATTTTTCACTTTCTGCGATGTTGAACTTGTACTGTAAACGAGGTTCTTGTAAACAGAGGCGTCCCAAACTTTGGGGTGGCTGTGTCTTTTTGATTTTAATTTCCCTAATCTATAGGACCATAAGTGGAAGTGCCCTAGACTCTGTTGCTTTGTCTTTTAGATGTTTCAGGAAACACCATACACTTCTCCCGAGTGTCTGTTGGCAATTTACATCCCTCCCATCAGCATAAAAAGGCTCCCAGTTCTCCATGGCCTGTCCTGCCTTTCTGGATTTTACACTTTTTTCAGATGGCCCTTTTGACCGGGGGGAAGTGAGACTTCATTGTAGTGCAGATTTCCTTTGCAAGCTTGCTTGGTTGGCCAAAAAGGGCGTATGCGTTTTTTCCTGAATATATTCAGGAAAAAACGCATACGCCCTTTTTGGCCAAGTGCATCATTGTGGACGTTCTGCCTCTTTTCCTATGCTTTCAATGCAATTCCAGTCTACCTCCTGAAATCGGTTTCCTGCAATTCTGCCCCGCTTTCAAGTCCTCTTGGCAGCCTTACTTCAGTATATTTTTGGACGATAGCTGTCATTTATAACTCTGCAGGTTTGTGAATTACAGTGCCCCTGAGCTCCTTTCTTCAACTCGCTTTCTTGTGACCTGGCCGCAACACCGCAGGATGGCTTCAGGCCCTAATCTGGTTCCGGCATGGCACGCTGAGCCTTTGGTTAATTCCTCTTCCTGGTGGGAAATGAGAGTTAAATTTGCCCGTCCAGACACCTCCAGCTAGTCTCTCATTGGTTCTCGCTATTCCTGTTCATCTTCCGCAGAAATTGCAAACTGGGCCAAACAGGAGGTTAAAGGGACTGACTCTCCAAGTCGGGAGGGTGTTAGTAAAGCGTCTGGAATGTTGCACCCGAGTACCAGGGTACGAAAACTGAGACATATTTGAACACGTCTCCCGATCACATGGTTGATCGTACTCTAGGTTCCACATGCATGTTTTAGCTGAAGGAAGAATACCTTAAACCTGGGTAGTTGAAACCCGTGGAATGGGTACCATGCAATATGACTTCAAAGGGTCTTCATTTGCTCACCGAACCTCTCCAATCCTATCACTGCTGCGTTTATGCCCCTGTACACATGCTTGATTCTCTTTCGGAGACATAGCAATCCATAGGTTTTAAGATACTTACTAGTCAGGTACATGCTTAGGCGTTTAATATGCGGTGTTGAGTCCATTTCGTTGAGCAAGGAGTAGCTCTTGTCTATTCCATATTTGGCTTAAGGAACTTTATCTGTGCTCATTTCAATCTCTGGTTTTATGCAGCACCCCAACTCACCTTTACCCTTAAGCAAGCATAAGTTGGTTTTCTAAATTTGAGACCCTGTTCTGTTCTGTAATTCAGTTCCTGTGTAGCCAAGTTTACATTCCGTGTATTACTGATATCTTATGATGTTTCTTTTTCTGTGTGACTTATTTCAGTTAGAATCATCATACCTGAATCCACTCATTGTGCTGCTAAGGGCCTGATGACATAGATTTCATTGCTGAGTGATATTGCTTTGTAAGTAAATACCACAACTTCTTTATCCATTTTTCACTTTCTGCGATGTTGAACTTGTACTGTAAACGAGGTTCTTGTAAACAGAGGCGTCCCAAACTTTGGGGTGGCTGTGTCTTTTTGATTTTAATTTCCCTAAGCTATAGGACCATAAGTGGAAGTGCCCTAGGCTCTGTTGCTTTGTTTTTTAGATGTTTCAGGAAACACCATACACTTCTCCCGAGTGTCTGTTGGCAATTTACATCCCGCCCATCAGCATAACAAGGCTCCCAGTTCTCCATGGCCTGTCCTGCCTTTCTGGATTTTACACTTTTTTCAGATGGCCCTTTTGACCGGGGGGAAGTGAGACTTCATTGTAGTGCAGATTTCCTTTGCAAGCTTGCTTGGTTGGCCAAAAAGTGTGTATGCGTTTTTTCCTGAATATATTCAGGAAAAAACGCATACGCCCTTTTTGGCCAAGTGCATCATTGTGGACGTTCTGCCTCTTTTCCTATGCTTTCAATGCAATTCCAGTCTACCTCCTGAAATCGGTTTCCTGCAATTCTGCCCCGCTTTCAAGTCCTCTTGGCAGCCTTACTTCAGTATATTTTTGGACGATAGCTGTCATTTATAACTCTGCAGGTTTGTGAATTACAGTGCCCCTGAGCTCCTTTCTTCAACTCGCTTTCTTGTGACCTGGCCGCAACACCGCAGGATGGCTTCAGGCCCTAATCTGGTTCCGGCACGGCAAGCTGAGCCTTTGGTTAATTCCATTTCCTGGTGGGAAATGAGAGTTAAATTTGCCCGTCCAGACACCTCCAGCTAGTCTCTCATTGGTTCTCGCTATTCCTGTTCATCTTCCGCAGAAATTGCAAACTGGGCCAAACAGGAGGTTAAAGGGACTGACTCTCCAAGTCGGGAGGGTGTTAGTAAAGCGTCTGGAATGTTGCACCCGAGTACCAGGGGAGGAAAACTGAGACATATTTGAACACGTCTCCCGTTCACACGGTTGATCATACTCTGGGTTCCACATGCATGTTTTAGCTGAAGGAAGAATACCTTAAACCTGGAGAGTTGAGACCCGTGTAATGGGTACCATGCAATATGACTTCAAAGGGTCTTCATTTGCTCACCGAACTTCTCCAATCCTATCACTGCTGCGTTTATCCCCCTGTACAGATGCTTGATTCTCTTTTGGAGACATAGCAATCCATAGGTTTTAAGATACTTACTAGTCAGGTACATTCTTAGGCATTTAATATGGGGTGTTGAGTCCATTTCGTTGAGCAAGGAGTAGCTCTTGTCTATTCCATATTTGGCTTAAGGAACTTTATCTGTGCTCATTTCAATCTCTGGTTTTATGCAGCACCCCAACTCACCTTTCCCCTTAAGCAAGCATAAGTTGGTTTTCTAAATTTGAGACCCTGTTCTGTTTTGGAATTCAGTTCCTGTGTAGCCAAGTTTACATTCTGTGTATTAGTGATATCTTATGATGTTTCTTTTTCTGTGTGACTTATTTCAGTTAGAATCATCGTACCTGAATCCACTCATTATGCTGCTACGGGCCTGATGACATAGATTTCATTGTTGAGTGATACTGCATTGTACGTAAGTACCACAACTTCTTTATCCATTTTTCACTTTCTGTGATATTGAACTTGTACGGTAAATGAGCTTCTTGTAAACAGAGGCGTCCCAAACTTTGGGGTGGCTGTGTCTTTTTGATTTTAATTTCCCTAAGCTATAGGACCATAAGTGGAAGTGCCCTAGGCTCTGTTGCTTTGTTTTTTAGATGTTTCAGGAAACACCATACACTTCTCCCGAGTGGCTGTTGGCAATTTACATCCCGCCCATCAGCATAACAAGGCTCCTAGTTCTCCATGGCCTGTCCTGCCTTTCTGGATTTTACACTTTTTTCAGATGGCCCTTTTGACCGGGGGGAAGTGAGACTTCATTGTAGTGCAGATTTCCTTTGCAAGCTTGCTTGGTTGGCCAAAAAGGGCGTATGCGTTTTTTCCTGAATATATTCAGGAAAAAACGCATACGCCCTTTTTGGCCAAGTGCATCATTGTGGACGTTCTGCCTCTTTTCCTATGCTTTCAATGCAATTCCAGTCTACCTCCTGAAATCGGTTTCCTGCAATTCTGCCCCGCTTTCAAGTCCTCTTGGCAGCCTTACTTCAGTATATTTTTGGACGATAGCTGTCATTTATAACTCTGCAGGTTTGTGAATTACAGTGCCCCTGAGCTCCTTTCTTCAACTCGCTTTCTTTTGAGCTGGCCGCAACACCGCAGGATGGCTTCAGGCCCTAATCTGGTTCCGGCACGGCAAGCTGAGCCTTTGGTTAATTCCTCTTCCTGGTGGGAAATGAGAGTTAAATTTGCCCGTCCAGACACCTCCAGCTAGTCTCTCATTGGTTCTCGCTATTCCTGTTCATCTTCCGCAGAAATTGCAAACTGGGCCAAACAGGAGGTTAAAGGGACTGACTCTCCAAGTCGGGAGGATGTTAGTAAAGCGTCTGGAATGTTGCACCCGAGTACCAGGGTACGAAAACTGAGACATATTTGAACACGTTTCCCGATCACATGGTTGATCATACTCTAGTTTCCACATGCATGTTTTAGCTGAAGGTAGAATACCTTAAACCTGGGTAGTTGAAACCCGTGGAATGGGTACCATGCAATATGACTTCAAAGGGTCTTCATTTGCTCACCGAACCTCTCCAATCCTATCACTGCTGCGTTTATGCCCCTGTACACATGCTTGATTCTCTTTCGGAGACATAGCAATCCATAGGTTTTAAGATACTTACTAGTCAGGTACATTCTTAGGCGTTTAATATGCGGTGTTGAGTCCATTTGGTTGAGCAAGGAGTAGCTCTTGTCTATTCCATATTTGGCTTAAGGAACTTTATCTGTGCTCATTTCAATCTCTGGTTTTATGCAGCACCCCAACTCACCTTTCCCCTTAAGCAAGCATAAGTTGGTTTTCTAAATTTGAGACCCTGTTCTGTTCTGTAATTCAGTTCCTGTGTAGCCAAGTTTACATTCCGTGTATTACTGATATCTTATGATGTTTCTTTTTCTGTGTGACTTATTTCAGTTAGAATCATCATACCTGAATCCACTCATTGTGCTGCTAAGGGCCTGATGACATAGATTTCATTGCTGAGTGATATTGCTTTGTAAGTAAATACCACAACTTCTTTATCCATTTTTCACTTTCTGCAATGTTGAACTTGTACTGTAAACGAGGTTCTTGTAAACAGAGGTGTCCCAAACTTTGGGGTGGCTGTGTCTTTTTGATTTTAATTTCCCTAAGCTATAGGACCATAAGTGGAAGTGCCCTAGGCTCTGTTGCTTTGTTTTTTAGATGTTTCAGGAAACACCATACACTTCTCCCGAGTGTCTGTTGGCAATTTACATCCCGCCCATCAGCATAACAAGGCTCCCAGTTCTCCATGGCCTGTCCTGCCTTTCTGGATTTTACACTTTTTTCAGATGGCCCTTTTGACCGGGGGGAAGTGAGACTTCATTGTAGTGCAGATTTCCTTTGCAAGCTTGCTTGGTTGGCCAAAGAGGGCGTATGCGTTTTTTCCTGAATATATTCAGGAAAAAACGCATACGCCCTTTTTGGCCAAGTGCATCATTGTGGACGTTCTGCCTCTTTTCCTATGCTTTCAATGCAATTCCAGTCTACCTCCTGAAATCGGTTTCCTGCAATTCTGCCCCGCTTTCAAGTCCTCTTGGCAGCCTTACTTCAGTATATTTTTGGACGATAGCTGTCATTTATAACTCTGCAGGTTTGTGAATTACAGTGCCCCTGAGCTCCTTTCTTCAACTCGCTTTCTTGTGACCTGGCCGCAACACCGCAGGATGGCTTCAGGCCCTAATCTGGTTCCGGCACGGCACGCTGAGCCTTTGGTTAATTCCTCTTCCTGGTGGGAAATGAGAGTTAAATTTGCCCGTCCAGACACCTCCAGCTAGTCTCTCATTGGTTCTCGCTATTCCTGTTCATCTTCCGCAGAAATTGCAAACTGGGCCAAACAGGAGGTTAAAGGGACTGACTCTCCAAGTCGGGAGGGTGTTAGTAAAGCATCTGGAATGTTGAACCCGAGTACCAGGGGAGGAAAACTGAGACATATTTGAACACGTCTCCCGTTCACACGGTTGATCATACTCTGGGTTCCACATGCATGTTTTAGCTGAAGGAAGAATACCTTAAACCTGGAGAGTTGAGACCCGTGTAATGGGTACCATGCAATATGACTTCAAAGGGTCTTCATTTGCTCACCAAACTTCTCCAATCCTATCACTGCTGCGTTTATCCCCCTGTACAGACGCTTGATTCTCTTTTGGAGACATAGCAATCCATAGGTTTTAAGATACTTACTAGTCAGGTACATTCTTAGGCGTTTAATATGCGGTGTTGAGTCCATTTGGTTGAGCAAGGAGTAGCTCTTGTCTATTCCATATTTGGCTTAAGGAACTTTATCTGTGCTCATTTCAATCTCTGGTTTTATGCAGCACCCCAACTCACCTTTCCCCTTAAGCAAGCATAAGTTGGTTTTCTAAATTTGAGACCCTGTTCTGTTCTGTAATTCAGTTCCTGTGTAGCCAAGTTTACATTCCGTGTATTACTGATATCTTATGATGTTTCTTTTTCTGTGTGACTTATTTCAGTTAGAATCATCATACCTGAATCCACTCATTGTGCTGCTAAGGGCCTGATGACATAGATTTCATTGCTGAGTGATATTGCTTTGTAAGTAAATACCACAACTTCTTTATCCATTTTTCACTTTCTGCGATGTTGAACTTGTACTGTAAACGAGGTTCTTGTAAACAGAGGCGTCCCAAACTTTGGGGTGGCTGTGTCTTTTTGATTTTAATTTCCCTAAGCTATAGGACCATAAGTGGAAGTGCCCTAGGCTCTGTTGCTTTGTTTTTTAGATGTTTCAGGAAACACCATACACTTCTCCCGAGTGTCTGTTGGCAATTTACATCCCGCCCATCAGCATAACAAGGCTCCCAGTTCTCCATGGCCTGTCCTGCCTTTCTGGATTTTACACTTTTTTCAGATGGCCCTTTTGACCGGGGGGAAGTGAGACTTCATTGTAGTGCAGATTTCCTTTGCAAGCTTGCTTGGTTGGCCAAAAAGGGCGTATGCGTTTTTTCCTGAATATATTCAGGAAAAAACGCATACGCCCTTTTTGGCCAAGTGCATCATTGTGGACGTTCTGCCTCTTTTCCTATGCTTTCAATGCAATTCCAGTCTACCTCCTGAAATCGGTTTCCTGCAATTCTGCCCCGCTTTCAAGTCCTCTTGGCAGCCTTACTTCAGTATATTTTTGGACAATAGCTGTCATTTATAACTCTGCAGGTTTGTGAATTACAGTGCCCCTGAGCTCCTTTCTTCAACTCGCTTTCTTTTGAGCTGGCCGCAACACCGCAGATTGGCTTCAGGCCCTAATCTGGTTCCGGCACGGCACGCTGAGCCTTTGGTTAATTCCTCTTCCTGGTGGGAAATGAGAGTTAAATTTGCCCGTCCAGACACCTCCAGCTAGTCTCTCATTGGTTCTCGCTATTCCTGTTCATCTTCCACAGAAATTGCAAACTGGGCCAAACAGGAGGTTAAAGGGACTGACTCTCCAAGTCGGGAGGATGTTAGTAAAGCGTCTGGAATGTTGCACCCGAGTACCAGGGTACGAAAACTGAGACATATTTGAACACGTTTCCCGATCACATGGTTGATCATACTCTAGTTTCCACATGCATGTTTTAGCTGAAGGTAGAATACCTTAAACCTGGGTAGTTGAAACCCGTGGAATGGGTACCATGCAATATGACTTCAAAGGGTCTTCATTTGCTCACCGAACCTCTCCAATCCTATCACTGCTGCGTTTATGCCCCTGTACACATGCTTGATTCTCTTTCGGAGACATAGCAATCCATAGGTTTTAAGATACTTACTAGTCAGGTACATTCTTAGGCGTTTAATATGCGGTGTTGAGTCCATTTCGTTGAGCAAGGAGTAGCTCTTGTCTATTCCATATTTGGCTTAAGGAACTTTATCTGTGCTCATTTCAATCTCTGGTTTTATGCAGCACCCCAACTCACCTTTACCCTTAAGCAAGCATAAGTTGGTTTTCTAAATTTGAGACCCTGTTCTGTTCTGTAATTCAGTTCCTGTGTAGCCAAGTTTACATTCCGTGTATTACTGATATCTTATGATGTTTCTTTTTCTGTGTGACTTATTTCAGTTAGAATCATCATACCTGAATCCACTCATTGTGCTGCTAAGGGCCTGATGACATAGATTTCATTGCTGAGTGATATTGCTTTGTAAGTAAATACCACAACTTCTTTATCCATTTTTCACTTTCTGCGATGTTGAACTTGTACTGTAAACGAGGTTCTTGTAAACAGAGGCGTCCCAAACTTTGGGGTGGCTGTGTCTTTTTTATTTTAATTTCCCTAAGCTATAGGACCATAAGTGGAAGTGCCCTAGGCTCTGTTGCTTTGTTTTTTAGATGTTTCAGGAAACACCATACACTTCTCCCAAGTGTCTGTTGGCAATTTACATCCCGCCCATCAGCATAACAAGGCTCCCAGTTCTCCATGGCCTGTCCTGCCTTTCTGGATTTTACACTTTTTTCAGATGGCCCTTTTGACCGGGGGGAAGTGAGACTTCATTGTAGTGCAGATTTCCTTTGCAAGCTTGCTTGGTTGGCCAAAAAGGGCGTATGCGTTTTTTCCTGAATATATTCAGGAAAAAACGCATACGCCCTTTTTGGCCAAGTGCATCATTGTGGACGTTCTGCCTCTTTTCCTATGCTTTCAATGCAATTCCAGTCTACCTCCTGAAATCGGTTTCCTGCAATTCTGCCCCGCTTTCAAGTCCTCTTGGCAGCCTTACTTCAGTATATTTTTGGACAATAGCTGTCATTTATAACTCTGCAGGTTTGTGAATTACAGTGCCCCTGAGCTCCTTTCTTCAACTCGCTTTCTTTTGAGCTGGCCGCAACACCGCAGGATGGCTTCAGGCCCTAATCTGGTTCCGGCACGGCAAGCTGAGCCTTTGGTTAATTCCTCTTCCTGGTGGGAAATGAGAGTGAAATTTGCCCGTCCAGACACCTCCAGCTAGTCTCTCATTGGTTCTCGCTATTCCTGTTCATCTTCCGCAGAAATTGCAAACTGGGCCAAACAGGAGGTTAAAGGGACTGACTCTCCAAGTCGGGAGGATGTTAGTAAAGCGTCTGGAATGTTGCACCCGAGTACCAGGGTACGAAAACTGAGACATATTTGAACACGTCTCCCGTTCACACGGTTGATCATACTCTGGGTTCCACATGCATGTTTTAGCTGAAGGAAGAATACCTTAAACCTGGAGAGTTGAGACCCGTGTTATGGGTACCATGCAATATGACTTCAAAGGGTCTTCATTTGCTCACCTAACTTCTCCAATCCTATCACTGCTGCGTTTATCCCCCTGTACAGACGCTTGATTCTCTTTTGGAGACATAGCAATCCATAGGTTTTAAGATACTTACTAGTCAGGTACATTCTTAGGCGTTTAATATGCGGTGTTGAGTCCATTTCGTTGAGCAAGGAGTAGCTCTTGTCTATTCCATATTTGGCTTAAGGAACTTTATCTGTGCTCATTTCAATCTCTGGTTTTATGCAGCACCCCAACTCACCTTTACCCTTAAGCAAGCATAAGTTGGTTTTCTAAATTTGAGACCCTGTTCTGTTCTGTAATTCAGTTCCTGTGTAGCCAAGTTTACATTCCGTGTATTACTGATATCTTATGATGTTTCTTTTTCTGTGTGACTTATTTCAGTTAGAATCATCATACCTGAATCCACTCATTGTGCTGCTAAGGGCCTGATGACATAGATTTCATTGCTGAGTGATATTGCTTTGTAAGTAAATACCACAACTTCTTTATCCATTTTTCACTTTCTGCGATGTTGAACTTGTACTGTAAACGAGGTTCTTGTAAACAGAGGCGTCCCAAACTTTGGGGTGGCTGTGTCTTTTTGATTTTAATTTCCCTAAGCTATAGGACCATAAGTGGAAGTGCCCTAGGCTCTGTTGCTTTGTTTTTTAGATGTTTCAGGAAACACCATACACTTCTCCCGAGTGTCTGTTGGCAATTTACATCCCGCCCATCAGCATAACAAGGCTCCCAGTTCTCCATGGCCTGTCCTGCCTTTCTGGATTTTACACTTTTTTCAGATGGCCCTTTTGACCGGGGGGAAGTGAGACTTCATTGTAGTGCAGATTTCCTTTGCAAGCTTGCTTGGTTGGCCAAAAAGGGCGTATGCGTTTTTTCCTGAATATATTCAGGAAAAAACGCATACGCCCTTTTTGGCCAAGTGCATCATTGTGGACGTTCTGCCTCTTTTCCTATGCTTTCAATGCAATTCCAGTCTACCTCCTGAAATCGGTTTCCTGCAATTCTGCCCCGCTTTCAAGTCCTCTTGGCAGCCTTACTTTAGTATATTTTTGGACAATAGCTATCATTTATAACTCTGCTGGTTTGTGAATTACAGTGCCCCTGAGCTCCTTTCTTCAACTCGCTTTCTTTTGAGCTGGCCGCAACACCGCAGGATGGCTTCAGGCCCTAATCTGGTTCCGGCACGGCAAGCTGAGCCTTTGGTTAATTCCTCTTCCTGGTGGGAAATGAGAGTTAAATTTGCCCGTCCAGACACCTCCAGCTAGTCTCTCATTGGTTCTCGCTATTCCTGTTCATCTTCCGCAGAAATTGCAAACTGGGCCAAACAGGAGGTTAAAGGGACTGACTCTCCAAGTCGGGAGGGTGTTAGTAAAGCGTCTGGAATGTTGCACCCGAGTACCAGGGTACGAAAACTGAGATATATTTGAACACGTTTCCCGATCACATGGTTGATCATACTCTAGTTTCCACATGCATGTTTTAGCTGAAGGTAGAATACCTTAAACCTGGGTAGTTGAAACCCGTGGAATGGGTACCATGCAATATGACTTCAAAGGGTCTTCATTTGCTCACCGAACCTCTCCAATCCTATCACTGCTGCGTTTATGCCCCTGTACACATGCTTGATTCTCTTTCGGAGACATAGCAATCCATAGGTTTTAAGATACTTACTAGTCAGGTACATTCTTAGGCGTTTAATATGCGGTGTTGAGTCCATTTCGTTGAGCAAGGAGTAGCTCTTGTCTATTCCATATTTGGCTTAAGGAACTTTATCTGTGCTCATTTCAATCTCTGGTTTTATGCATCACCCCAACTCACCTTTACCCTTAAGCAAGCATAAGTTGGTTTTCTAAATTTGAGACCCTGTTCTGTTCTGTAATTCAGTTCCTGTGTAGCCAAGTTTACATTCCGTGTATTACTGATATCTTATGATGTTTCTTTTTCTGTGTGACTTATTTCAGTTAGAATCATCATACCTGAATCCACTCATTGTGCTGCTAAGGGCCTGATGACATAGATTTCATTGCTGAGTGATATTGCTTTGTAAGTAAATACCACAACTTCTTTATCCATTTTTCACTTTCTGCGATGTTGAACTTGTACTGTAAACGAGGTTCTTGTAAACAGAGGCGTCCCAAACTTTGGGGTGGCTGTGTCTTTTTGATTTTAATTTCCCTAAGCTATAGGACCATAAGTGGAAGTGCCCTAGGCTCTGTTGCTTTGTTTTTTAGATGTTTCAGGAAACACCATACACTTCTCCCGAGTGTCTGTTGGCAATTTACATCCCGCCCATCAGCATAACAAGGCTCCCAGTTCTCCATGGCCTGTCCTGCCTTTCTGGATTTTACACTTTTTTCAGATGGCCCTTTTGACCGGGGGGAAGTGAGACTTCATTGTAGTGCAGATTTCCTTTGCAAGCTTGCTTGGTTGGCCAAAAAGGGCGTATGCGTTTTTTCCTGAATATATTCAGGAAAAAACGCATACGCCCTTTTTGGCCAAGTGCATCATTGTGGACGTTCTGCCTCTTTTCCTATGCTTTCAATGCAATTCCAGTCTACCTCCTGAAATCGGTTTCCTGCAATTCTGCCCCGCTTTCAAGTCCTCTTGGCAGCCTTACTTCAGTATATTTTTGGACGATAGCTGTCATTGATAACTCTGCAGGTTTGTGAATTACAGTGCCCCTGAGCTCCTTTCTTCAACTCGCTTTCTTTTGAGCTGGCCGCAACACCGCAGGATGGCTTCAGGCCCTAATCTGGTTCCGGCACGGCACGCTGAGCCTTTGGTTAATTCCTCTTCCTGGTGGGAAATGAGAGTTAAATTTGCCCGTCCAGACACCTCCAGCTAGTCTCTCATTGGTTCTCGCTATTCCTGTTCATCTTCTGCAGAAATTGCAAACTGGGCCAAACAGGAGGTTAAAGGGACTGACTCTCCAAGTCGGGAGGGTGTTAGTAAAGCGTCTGGAATGTTGCACCCGAGTACCAGGGGCGAAAACTGAGACATATTTGAACACGTCTCCCGTTCACACGGTTGATCATACTCTGGGTTCCACATGCATGTTTTAGCTGAAGGAAGAATACCTTAAACCTGGAGAGTTGAGACCCGTGGAATGGGTACCATGCAATATGACTTCAAAGGGTCTTCATTTGCTCACCGAACTTCTCCAATCCTATCACTGCTGCGTTTATCCCCCTGTACAGACGCTTGATTCTCTTTTGGAGACATAGCAATCCATAGGTTTTAAGATACTTACTAGTCAGGTACATTCTTAGGCATTTAATATAGGGTGTTGAGTCCATTTCGTTGAGCAAGGAGTAGCTCTTGTCTATTCCATATTTGGCTTAAGGAACTTTATCTGTGCTCATTTCAATCTCTGGTTTTATGCAGCACCCCAACTCACCTTTCCCCTTAAGCAAGCATAAGTTGGTTTTCTAAATTTGAGACCCTGTTCTGTTCTGTAATTCAGTTCCTGTGTAGCCAAGTTTACATTCCGTGTATTACTGATATCTTATGATGTTTCTTTTTCTGTGTGACTTATTTCAGTTAGAATCATCGTACCTGAATCCACTCATTGTGCTGCTAAGGGCCTGATGACATAGATTTCATTGCTGAGTGATATTGCTTTGTAAGTAAATACGACAACTTCTTTATCCATTTTTCACTTTCTGCGATGTTGAACTTGTACTGTAAACGAGGTTCTTGTAAACAGAGGTGTCCCAAACTTTGGGGTGGCTGTGTCTTTTTGATTTTAATTTCCCTAAGCTATAGGACCATAAGTGGAAGTGCCCTAGGCTCTGTTGCTTTGTTTTTTAGATGTTTCAGGAAACACCATACACTTCTCCCGAGTGTCTGTTGGCAATTTACATCCCGCCCATCAGCATAACAAGGCTCCCAGTTCTCCATGGCCTGTCCTGCCTTTCTGGATTTTACACTTTTTTCAGATGGCCCTTTTGACCGGGGGGAAGTGAGACTTCATTGTAGTGCAGATTTCCTTTGCAAGCTTGCTTGGTTGGCCAAAAAGGGCGTATGCGTTTTTTCCTGAATATATTCAGGAAAAAACGCATACGCCCTTTTTGGCCAAGTGCATCATTGTGGACGTTCTACCTCTTTTCCTATGCTTTCAATGCAATTCCAGTCTACCTCCTGAAATCGGTTTCCTGCAATTCTGCCCCGCTTTCAAGTCCTCTTGGCAGCCTTACTTCAGTATATTTTTGGACGATAGCTGTCATTTATAACTCTGCAGGTTTGTGAATTACAGTGCCCCTGAGCTCCTTTCTTCAACTCGCTTTCTTGTGACCTGGCCGCAACACCGCAGGATGGCTTCAGGCCCTAATCTGGTTCCGGCACGGAACGCTGAGCCTTTGGTTAATTCCTCTTCCTGGTGGGAAATGAGAGTTAAATTTGCCCGTCCAGACACCTCCAGCTAGTCTCTCATTGGTTCTCGCTATTCCTGTTCATCTTCCGCAGAAATTGCAAACTGGGCCAAACAGGAGGTTAAAGGGACTGACTCTCCAAGTCGGGAGGGTGTTAGTAAAGCGTCTGGAATGTTGCACCCGAGTACCAGGGGAGGAAAACTGAGACATATTTGAACACATCTCCCGTTCACACGGTTGATCATACTCTGGGTTCCACATGCATGTTTTAGCTGAAGGAAGAATACCTTAAACCTGGAGAGTTGAGACCCGTGGAATGGGTACCATGCAATATGACTTCAAAGGGTCTTCATTTGCTCACCGAACTTCTCCAATCCTATCACTGCTGCGTTTATCCCCCTGTACAGATGCTTCATTCTCTTTTGGAGACATAGCAATCCATAGGTTTTAAGATACTTACTAGTCAGGTACATTCTTAGGCATTTAATATGGGGTGTTGAGTCCATTTCGTTGAGCAAGGAGTAGCTCTTGTCTATTCCATATTTGGCTTAAGGAACTTTATCTGTGCTCATTTCAATCTCTGGTTTTATGCAGCACCCCAACTCACCTTTCCCCTTAAGCAAGCATAAGTTGGTTTTCTAAATTTGAGACCCTGTTCTGTTTTGGAATTCAGTTCCTGTGTAGCCAAGTTTACATTCTGTGTATTAGTGATATCTTATGATGTTTCTTTTTCTGTGTGACTTATTTCAGTTAGAATCATCGTACCTGAATCCACTCATTATGCTGCTACGGGCCTGATGACATAGATTTCATTGTTGAGTGATATTGCATTGTACATAAGTACCACAACTTCTTTATCCATTTTTCACTTTCTGTGATATTGAACTTGTACGGTAAATGAGGTTCTTGTAAACAGAGGCGTCCCAAACTTTGGGGTGGCTGTGTCTTTTTGATTTTAATTTCCCTAAGCTATAGGACCATAAGTGGAAGTGCCCTAGGCTCTGTTGCTTTGTTTTTTAGATGTTTCAGGAAACACCATACACTTCTCCCGAGTGTCTGTTGGCAATTTAAATCCCGCCCATCAGCATAACAAGGCTCCCAGTTCTCCATGGCCTGTCCTGCCTTTCTGGATTTTACACTTTTTTCAGATGGCCCTTTTGACCGGGGGGAAGTGAGACTTCATTGTAGTGCAGATTTCCTTTGCAAGCTTGCTTGGTTGGCCAAAAAGGGCGTATGCGTTTTTTCCTGAATATATTCAGGAAAAAACGCATACGCCCTTTTTGGCCAAGTGCATCATTGTGGACGTTCTGCCTCTTTTCCTATGCTTTCAATGCAATTCCAGTCTACCTCCTGAAATCGGTTTCCTGCAATTCTGCCCCGCTTTCAAGTCCTCTTGGCAGCCTTACTTCAGTATATTTTTGGACGATAGCTGTCATTTATAACTCTGCAGGTTTGTGAATTACAGTGCCCCTGAGCTCCTTTCTTCAACTCGCTTTCTTTTGAGCTGGCCGCAACACCGCAGGATGGCTTCAGGCCCTAATCTGGTTCCGGCACGGCAAGCTGAGCCTTTGGTTAATTCCTCTTCCTGGTGGGAAATGAGAGTTAAATTTGCCCGTCCAGACACCTCCAGCTAGTCTCTCATTGGTTCTCGCTATTCCTGTTCATCTTCCGCAGAAATTGCAAACTGGGCCAAACACGAGGTTAAAGGGACTGACTCTCCAAGTCGGGAGGATGTTAGTAAAGCGTCTGGAATGTTGCACCCGAGTACCAGGGTACGAAAACTGAGACATATTTGAACACGTTTCCCGATCACATGGTTGATCATACTCTAGTTTCCACATGCATGTTTTAGCTGAAGGTAGAATACCTTAAACCTGGGTAGTTGAAACCCGTGGAATGGGTACCATGCAATATGACTTCAAAGGGTCTTCATTTGCTCACCGAACCTCTCCAATCCTATCACTGCTGCGTTTATGCCCCTGTACACATGCTTGATTCTCTTTCGGAGACATAGCAATCCATAGGTTTTAAGATACTTACTAGTCAGGTACATTCTTAGGCGTTTAATATGCGGTGTTGAGTCCATTTCGTTGAGCAAGGAGTAGCTCTTGTCTATTCCATATTTGGCTTAAGGAACTTTATCTGTGCTCATTTCAATCTCTGGTTTTATGCAGCACCCCAACTCACCTTTACCCTTAAGCAAGCATAAGTTGGTTTTCTAAATTTGAGACCCTGTTCTGTTCTGTAATTCAGTTCCTGTGTAGCCAAGTTTACATTCCATGTATTACTGATATCTTATGATGTTTCTTTTTCTGTGTGACTTATTTCAGTTAGAATCATCATACATGAATCCACTCATTGTGCTGCTAAGGGCCTGATGACATAGATTTCATTGCTGAGTGATATTGCTTTGTAAGTAAATACCACAACTTCTTTATCCATTTTTCACTTTCTGCGATGTTGAACTTGTACTGTAAACGAGGTTCTTGTAAACAGAGGTGTCCCAAACTTTGGGGTGGCTGTGTCTTTTTGATTTTAATTTCCCTAATCTATAGGACCATAAGTGGAAGTGCCCTAGGCTCTGTTGCTTTGTTTTTTAGATGTTTCAGGAAACACCATACACTTCTCCCGAGTGTCTGTTGGCAATTTACATCCCTCCCATCAGCATAAAAAGGCTCCCAGTTCTCCATGGCCTGTCCTGCCTTTCTGGATTTTACACTTTTTTCAGATGGCCCTTTTGACCGGGGGGAAGTGAGACTTCATTGTAGTGCAGATTTCCTTTGCAAGCTTGCTTGGTTGGCCAAAAAGTGCGTATGCGTTTTTTCCTGAATATATTCAGGAAAAAACGCATACGCACTTTTTGGCCAAGTGCATCATTGTGGACGTTCTGCCTCTTTTCCTATGCTTTCAATGCAATTCCAGTCTACCTCCTGAAATCGGTTTCCTGCAATTCTGCCCCGCTTTCAAGTCCTCTTGGCAGCCTTACTTCAGTATATTTTTGGACGATAGCTGTCATTTATAACTCTGCAGGTTTGTGAATTACAGTGCCCCTGAGCTCCTTTCTTCAACTCGCTTTCTTTTGAGCTGGCCGCAACACCGCAGGATGGCTTCAGGCCCTAATCTGGTTCCGGCACGGCACGCTGAGCCTTTGGTTAATTCCTCTTCCTGGTGGGAAATGAGAGTTAAATTTGCCCGTCCAGACACCTCCAGCTAGTCTCTCATTGGTTCTCGCTATTCCTGTTCATCTTCCGCAGAAATTGCAAACTGGGCCAAACAGGAGGTTAAAGGGACTGACTCTCCAAGTCGGGAGGGTGTTAGTAAAGCGTCTGGAATGTTGCACCCGAGTACCAGGGTATGAAAACTGAGACATATTTGAACACGTCTCCCGTTCACACGGTTGATCATACTCTGGGTTCCACATGCATGTTTTAGCTGAAGGAAGAATACCTTAAACCTGGGTAGTTGAAACCCGTGGAATGGGTACCATGCAATATGACTTCAAAGGGTCTTCATTTGCTCACCGAACCTCTCCAATCCTATCACTGCTGCGTTTATGCCCCTGTACACATGCTTGGTTCTCTGTCGGAGACATAGCAATCCATAGGTTTTAAGATACTTACTAGTCAGGTACATTCTTAGGCGTTTAATATGCGGTGTTGAGTCCATTTCGTTGAGCAAGGAGTAGCTCTTGTCTATTCCATATTTGGCTTAAGGAACTTTATCTGTGCTCATTTCAATCTCTGGTTTTATGCAGCACCCCAACTCACCTTTACCCTTAAGCAAGCATAAGTTGGTTTTCTAAATTTGAGACCCTGTTCTGTTCTGTAATTCAGTTCCTGTGTAGCCAAGTTTACATTCCGTGTATTACTGATATCTTATGATGTTTCTTTTTCTGTGTGACTTATTTCAGTTAGAATCATCATACCTGAATCCACTCATTGTGCTGCTAAGGGCCTGATGACATAGATTTCATTGCTGAGTGATATTGCTTTGTAAGTAAATACCACAACTTCTTTATCCATTTTTCACTTTCTGCGATGTTGAACTTGTACTGTAAACGAGGTTCTTGTAAACAGAGGCGTCCCAAACTTTGGGGTGGCTGTGTCTTTTAGATTTTAATTTCCCTAAGCTATAGGACCATAAGTGGAAGTGCCCTAGGCTCTGTTGCTTTGTTTTTTAGATGTTTCAGGAAACACCATACACTTCTCCCGAGTGTCTGTTGGCAATTTACATCCCGCCCATCAGCATAACAAGGCTCCCAGTTCTCCATGGCCTGTCCTGCCTTTCTGGATTTTACACTTTTTTCAGATGGCCCTTTTGACCGGGGGGAAGTGAGACTTCATTGTAGTGCAGATTTCCTTTGCAAGCTTGCTTGGTTGGCCAAAAAGGGCGTATGCGTTTTTTCCTGAATATATTCAGGAAAAAACGCATACGCCCTTTTTGGCCAAGTGCATCATTGTGGACGTTCTGCCTCTTTTCCTATGCTTTCAATGCAATTCCAGTCTACCTCCTGAAATCGGTTTCCTGCAATTCTGCCCCGCTTTCAAGTCCTCTTGGCAGCCTTACTTCAGTATATTTTTGGACGATAGCTGTCATTGATAACTCTGCAGGTTTGTGAATTACAGTGCCCCTGAGCTCCTTTCTTCAACTCGCTTTCTTGTGACCTGGCCGCAACACCGCAGGATGGCTTCAGGCCCTAATCTGGTTCCGACACGGCAAGCTGAGCCTTTGGTTAATTCCTCTTCCTGGTGGGAAATGAGAGTTAAATTTGCCCGTCCAGACACCTCCAGCTAGTCTCTCATTGGTTCTCGCTATTCCTGTTCATCTTCCACAGAAATTGCAAACTGGGCCAAACAGGAGGTTAAAGGGACTGACTCTCCAAGTCGGGAGGGTGTTAGTAAAGCGTCTGGAATGTTGCACCTGAGTACCAGGGTACGAAAACTGAGACATATTTGAACACGTTTCCCGATCACATGGTTCATCATACTCTAGTTTCCACATGCATGTTTTAGCTGAAGGTAGAATACCTTAAACCTGGGTAGTTGAAACCCGTGGAATGGGTACCATGCAATATGACTTCAAAGGGTCTTCATTTGCTCACCGAACCTCTCCAATCCTATCACTGCTGCGTTTATGCCCCTGTACACATGCTTGATTCTCTTTCGGAGACATAGCAATCCATAGGTTTTAAGATACTTACTAGTCAGGTACATTCTTAGGCGTTTAATATGCGGTGTTGAGTCCATTTCGTTGAGCAAGGAGTAGCTCTTGTCTATTCCATATTTGGCTTAAGGAACTTTATCTGTGCTCATTTCAATCTCTGGTTTTATGCAGCACCCCAACTCACCTTTACCCTTAAGCAAGCATAAGTTGGTTTTCTAAATTTGAGACCCTGTTCTGTTCTGTAATTCAGTTCCTGTGTAGCCAAGTTTACATTCCGTGTATTACTGATATCTTATGATGTTTCTTTTTCTGTGTGACTTATTTCAGTTAGAATCATCATACCTGAATCCACTCATTGTGCTGCTAAGGGCCTGATGACATAGATTTCATTGCTGAGTGATATTGCTTTGTAAGTAAATACCACAACTTCTTTATCCATTTTTCACTTTCTGCGATGTTGAACTTGTACTGTAAATGAGGTTCTTGTAAACAGAGGCGTCCCAAACTTTGGGGTGGCTGTGTCTTTTTGATTTTAATTTCCCTAATCTATAGGACCATAAGTGGAAGTGCCCTAGGCTCTGTTGCTTTGTTTTTTAGATGTTTCAGGAAACACCATACACTTCTCCCGAGTGTCTGTTGGCAATTTACATCCCGCCCATCAGCATAACAAGGCTCCCAGTTCTCCATGGCCTGTCCTGCCTTTCTGGATTTTACACTTTTTTCAGATGGCCCTTTTGACCGGGGGGAAGTGAGACTTCATTGTAGTGCAGATTTCCTTTGCAAGCTTGCTTGGTTGGCCAAAAAGGGCGTATGCGTTTTTTCCTGAATATATTCAGGAAAAAACGCATACGCCCTTTTTGGCCAAGTGCATCATTGTGGACGTTCTGCCTCTTTTCCTATGCTTTCAATGCAATTCCAGTCTACCTCCTGAAATCGGTTTCCTGCAATTCTGCCCCGCTTTCAAGTCCTCTTGGCAGCCTTACTTCAGTATATTTTTGGACGATAGCTGTCATTTATAACTCTGCAGGTTTGTGAATTACAGTGCCCCTGAGCTCCTTTCTTCAACTCGCTTTCTGTTGAGCTGGCCGCAACACCGCAGGATGGCTTCAGGCCCTAATCTGGTTCCGGCACGGAACGCTGAGCCTTTGGTTAATTCCTCTTCCTGGTGGGAAATGAGAGTTAAATTTGCCCGTCCAGACACCTCCAGCTAGTCTCTCATTGGTTCTCGCTATTCCTGTTCATCTTCCACAGAAATTACAAACTGGGCCAAACAGGAGGTTAAAGGGACTGACTCTCCAAGTCGGGAGGGTGTTAGTAAAGCGTCTGGAATGTTGCACCCGAGTACCAGGGGACGAAAACTGAGACATATTTGAACACGTTTCCCGATCACATGTTTGATCATACTCTAGTTTCCACATGCATGTTTTAGCTGAAGGTAGAATACCTTAAACCTGGGTAGTTGAAACCCGTGGAATGGGTACCATGCAATATGACTTCAAAGGGTCTTCATTTGCTCACCGAACCTCTCCAATCCTATCACTGCTGCGTTTATGCCCCTGTACACATGCTTGATTCTCTTTCGGAGACATAGCAATCCATAGGTTTTAAGATACTTACTAGTCAGGTACATTCTTAGGCGTTTAATATGCGGTGTTGAGTCCATTTCGTTGAGCAAGGAGTAGCTCTTGTCTATTCCATATTTGGCTTAAGGAACTTTATCTGTGCTCATTTCAATCTCTGGTTTTATGCAGCACCCCAACTCACCTTTACCCTTAAGCAAGCATAAGTTGGTTTTCTAAATTTGAGACCCTGTTCTGTTCTGTAATTCAGTTCCTGTGTAGCCAAGTTTACATTCCGTGTATTACTGATATCTTATGATGTTTCTTTTTCTGTGTGACTTATTTCAGTTAGAATCATCATACCTGAATCCACTCATTGTGCTGCTAAGGGCCTGATGACATAGATTTCATTGCTGAGTGATATTGCTTTGTAAGTAAATACCACAACTTCTTTATCCATTTTTCACTTTCTGCGATGTTGAACTTGTACTGTAAACGAGGTTCTTGTCAACAGAGGCGTCCCAAACTTTGGGGTGGCTGTGTCTTTTTGATTTTAATTTCCCTAAGCTATAGGACCATAAGTGGAAGTGCCCTAGGCTCTGTTGCTTTGTTTTTTAGATGTTTCAGGAAACACCATACACTTCTCCCGAGTGTCTGTTGGCAATTTACATCCCGCCCATCAGCATAACAAGGCTCCCAGTTCTCCATGGCCTGTCCTGCCTTTCTGGATTTTACACTTTTTTCAGATGGCCCTTTTGACCGGGGGGAAGTGAGACTTCATTGTAGTGCAGATTTCCTTTGCAAGCTTGCTTGGTTGGCCAAAAAGGGCGTATGCGTTTTTTCCTGAATATATTCAGGAAAAAACGCATACGCCCTTTTTGGCCAAGTGCATCATTGTGGACGTTCTGCCTCTTTTCCTATGCTTTCAATGCAATTCCAGTCTACCTCCTGAAATCGGTTTCCTGCAATTCTGCCCCGCTTTCAAGTCCTCTTGGCAGCCTTACTTCAGTATATTTTTGGACGATAGCTGTCATTTATAACTCTGCAGGTTTGTGAATTACAGTGCCCCTGAGCTCCTTTCTTCAACTCGCTTTCTTGTGACCTGGCCGCAACACCGCAGGATGGCTTCAGGCCCTAATCTGGTTCCGGCACGGCACGCTGAGCCTTTGGTTAATTCCTCTTCCTGGTGGGAAATGAGAGTTAAATTTGCCCGTCCAGACACCTCCAGCTAGTCTCTCATTGGTTCTCGCTATTCCTGTTCATCTTCCACAGAAATTGCAAACTGGGCCAAACAGGAGGTTAAAGGGACTGACTCTCCAAGTCGGGAGGGTGTTAGTAAAGCGTCTGGAATGTTGCACCCGAGTACCAGGGTACGAAAACTGAGACATATTTGAACACGTTTCCCGATCACATGGTTGATCATACTTTGGGTTCCACATGCATGTTGTAGCTGAAGGAAGAATACCTTAAACCTGGGTAGTTGAAACCCGTGGAATGGGTACTATGCAATATGACTTCAAAGGGTCTTCATTTGCTCACCGAACCTCTCCAATCTTATCACTGCTGCGTTTATGCCCCTGTACACATGCTTGATTCTCTTTTGGAGACATAGCAATCCATAGGTTTTAAGATACTTACTAGTCAGGTACATTCTTAGGCGTTTAATATGCGGTGTTGAGTCCATTTCGTTGAGCAAGGAGTAGCTCTTGTCTATTCCATATTTGGCTTAAGGAACTTTATCTGTGCTCATTTCAATCTCTGGTTTTATGCAGCACCCCAACTCACCTTTACCCTTAAGCAAGCATAAGTTGGTTTTCTAAATTTGAGACCCTGTTCTGTTCTGTAATTCAGTTCCTGTGTAGCCAAGTTTACATTCCGTGTATTACTGATATCTTATGATGTTTCTTTTTCTGTGTGACTTATTTCAGTTAGAATCATCATACCTGAATCCACTCATTGTGCTGCTAAGGGCCTGATGACATAGATTTCATTGCTGAGTGATATTGCTTTGTAAGTAAATACCACAACTTCTTTATCCATTTTTCACTTTCTGCGATGTTGAACTTGTACTGTAAACGAGGTTCTTGTAAACAGAGGCGTCCCAAACTTTGGGGTGGCTGTGTGTTTTAGAATTAAATTTCCCTAAGCTATAGGACCATAAGTGGAAGTGCCCTAGGCTCTGTTGCTTTGTTTTTTAGATGTTTCAGGAAACACCATACACTTCTCCCGAGTGTCTGTTGGCAATTTACATCCCGCCCATCAGCATAACAAGGCTCCCAGTTCTCCATGGCCTGTCCTGCCTTTCTGGATTTTACACTTTTTTCAGATGGCCCTTTTGACCGGGGGGAAGTGAGACTTCATTGTAGTGCAGATTTCCTTTGCAAGCTTGCTTGGTTGGCCAGAAAGGGCGTATGCGTTTTTTCCTGAATATATTCAGGAAAAAACGCATACGCCCTTTTTGGCCAAGTGCATCATTGTGGACGTTCTGCCTCTTTTCCTATGCTTTCAATGCAATTCCAGTCTACCTCCTGAAATCGGTTTCCTGCAATTCTGCCCCGCTTTCAAGTCCTCTTGGCAGCCTTACTTCAGTATATTTTTGGACGATAGCTGTCATTTATAACTCTGCAGGTTTGTGAATTACAGTGCCCCTGAGCTCCTTTCTTCAACTCGCTTTCTTGTGACCTGGCCGCAACATCGCAGGATGGCTTCAGGCCCTAATCTGGTTCCGGCACGGCAAGCTGAACCTTTGGTTAATTCCTCTTAATGGTGGGAAATGAGAGTTAAATTTGCCCGTCCAGACACCTCCAGCTAGTCTCTCATTGGTTCTCGCTATTCCTGTTCATCTTCCACAGAAATTGCAAACTGGGCCAAACAGGAGGTTAAAGGGACTGACTCTCCAAGTCGGGAGGGTGTTAGTAAAGCGTCTGGAATGTTGCACCCGAGTACCAGGGTACGAAAACTGAGACATATTTGAACACGTTTCCCGATCACATGGTTGATCATACTCTAGTTTCCACATGCATGTTTTAGCTGAAGGTAGAATACCTTAAACCTGGGTAGTTGAAACCCGTGGAATGGGTACCATGCAATATGACTTCAAAGGGTCTTCATTTGCTCACCGAACCTCTCCAATCCTATCACTGCTGCGTTTATGCCCCTGTACACATGCTTGGTTCTCTGTCGGAGACATAGCAATCCATAGGTTTTAAGATACTTACTAGTCAGGTACATTCTTAGGCGTTTAATATGCCGTGTTGAGTCCATTTCATTGAGCAAGGAGTAGCTCTTGTCTATTCCATATTTGGCTTAAGGAACTTTATCTGTGCTCATTTCAATCTCTGGTTTTATGCAGCACCCCAACTCACCTTTACCCTTAAGCAAGCATAAGTTGGTTTTCTAAATTTGAGACCCTGTTCTGTTCTGTAATTCAGTTCCTGTGTAGCCAAGTTTACATTCCGTGTATTACTGATATCTTATGATGTTTCTTTTTCTGTGTGACTTATTTCAGTTAGAATCATCGTACCTGAATCCACTCATTATGCTGCTACGGGCCTGATGACATAGATTTCATTGCTGATTGATATTGCATTGTACGTAAGTACCACAACTTCTTTATCCATTTTTCACTTTCTGCGATATTGAACTTGTACCGTAAACGAGGTTCTTGTAAACAGAGCCATCCCAAACTTTGGGGTGGCTGTGTCTTTTTGATTTTAATTTCCCTAAGCTATAGGACCATAAGTGGAAGTGCCCTAGGCTCTGTTGCTTTGTTTTTTAGATGTTTCAGGAAACCCCATACACTTCTCCCGAGTGGCTGTTGGCAATTTACATCCCATCCATCAGCATAACAAGGCTCCCAGTTCTCCATGGCCTGTCCTGCCTTTCTGGATTTTACACTTTTTTCAGATGGCCCTTTTGACCAGGGGGAAGTGAGACTTCATTGTAGTGCAGATTTCCTTTGCAAGCTTGCTTGGTTGGCCAAAAAGGGCGTATGCCTTTTTTCCTGAATAAATTCAGGAAAAAAGGCATACGCCCTTTTTGGCCAAGTGAATCATTGTGGACGTTCTGCCTCTTTTCCTATGCTTTCAATGCAATTCCAGTCTACCTCCTGAAATCGTTTTCCTGCAATTCTGCCTTGCTTTCAATGCCTCTTCATAGCCTTACCTCAATATATTTTTTGAAAATAGTTGGCCTTTATAACTCTGCAGGTTTTTGAATTGCAGTGGCCCTTAGCTCCATTTTTCAGCTCTTATTTTTGTGATCTTGCCTCATAACCACAGGATTCCTTCAGGCCCTATTCTTCTTCTGGGGCACCTTGCTGTGCCTTTGGTTTATTCTTCTTACTGATGTGAATTTAGAGTGACATGTGCCCATTGAAACCGCTACAGCTAGTTTCTCACTGGTTCCCCCTATTCCCATTCATCCTCTGCACTAACTGCAGACTGTGCGATACCAGAACTTAAAGACATTGACTCTCCATGTGGGGATATTTTTGGTAAAGCGGCTGGAATGTCGATCCGGAGCCCCAGGAGAGGAAAAATGAGGTGCGTTTTAGAAACCTTTCCCGATCATATGGTATACCAGTCGCTGGGTTTCCCAAGCATTGTTTAGCTGTAGGAAGATTCCCTTCAACCTGGAGTGTTGGGACCCTTGGAATGAGTAGCATGAAGTATTGCATTAAACTTTTGACAGTTGCTCACCAAAGCTCATCAATCCTCTCAGCCCCAAGTGTCCAGCCTTATGTCTTATCCAGCTGTGGGTTTATATGTGGTCAATCCAGGTTGCATCACAGCCCCTGAGCGAATTTTGTAAGAATTTTTCTCTCTTTCATTGTTTCTGCGTTTTGTTTTTAAAATTTATTTCTATAATGGGGTTTAGCTCATTTTCACTGCTGTGTTTGTCCCACTCTGCACACACTTGATTCCCTTATGGAGATATATCAATACATGGGTTTTAAGATTCTTATTACTCAGATATATTTCTCTGCGGTGTATAGGGTGTGTTGAGGCCAGTTCATTGAGCAAGGTGTAGATCTTGTCTAATATCTATTTGGTTTATTGAACGGTATCTGTGCTAATTTCAAACTCTGGTTTTATGCATCACCCCACCTCTCCTTTCCCCTTAAGCTGAAATAAGTGTGTTTTCTAAATGTGAGACACTGTTCTGTTCTGTAATTCATTTCTTGTGCAGCCATATTTACCCTCCCTCTATAAGTGATATCTTATGATATGTTTCTTTTCTGTTTGACTTATTTCAAGTAGTATTATCGGACCTAAATCCACTCTTTATCCTTCTACTAGCCTTATTACATTGATTTCATGGTGAAGAAATATTCCATTGTACATAAGTACCACATCTTCTTTATCCATTGCTCTCTTTCCTGGGATATTTAAGGTATACTGAAGTTGAGGTTCTTGTAAACAGAGTAGCCCTAAACTGTGGTGTGCTTGTGTCTTGTTGATTTTTAGACTTCCCTAGATATACTCCCATGATTGGAAGTGTCCTATGCTCTGTAGCTCTGTTTTTTAGATGATTTAGGAACCACCATACACTTCTCCAGAGTGGCTCTCGGCAGTTCACACACTGCCCATCAGCGTATAAAGGCTCCCTGTTCTCCATGGCCTGTCCTGCATTTCTGGTTTTTACAATTTTTTAGGATGGCCCTTTTGACCAGTGGGAAATGAGACTTCTTTGTTGTGCACATTTGCATTGCTTGCTTGCTTCGTTGCCCATAAAGTGCGTATGCGTTTTTTCCTGGATATAATCAGGAAAAAACGCATACGCCCTTTTGGGCCAACTGCATCATTGTCGAAATTCTGCCGCTTTTCATGTGCTTTAAAGACGAGTCCAATCTATCTCTTGAAATCTGTTTCTTGCAATTCTGTCTTGCATTCAGATCCTCTTCTTTGCCTTACCTCAACATATTTTTGGACGTTAGTTTTCATTTATAACTCTGCAGGTTTGTGAATTGCAGTGACCCTGAGCTCCATTTTTTAAGTTGCTCTTTTGTGAGCTGGCCTCAAACCCGCAGGATTGCTTCAGGCCCTATTTTGGCTCGGGCGAGGTGGGCTGAGCCTTTTTTCAATTCTTATTCTTAATGGGAAATTAGAGTGATATGTGCCCGTCCAAACCCCTACAACTATTCTCTCATTGGTTCCCCGTTCATCCTCCTCACAATTTGCAAAATGTGTGAAACAGAAGTTGAAATGTGCTGATTCTCCAAGTGGGGAGATTCTAAGTAACGTGGCTGGAATGGTGAACAGGAGCACCAGGAGAGGATAAATGAGCTGCATTTTAGACACATCTCCCGATCACATGGTGTACAGTCCTCTGGGTTTTCCATGCATGTTTTAGCTGTAGGACGATCCCTTGAACCTGCATATTTGGGACCCATTGAATGGGTACCAGGTAGTATTACTTTAAAGGGTGTGCATTTCCTCACCCAACCTCACATTTCTCTTAGCGCAAACAGTTTCCAGCCTTATGTCTCATCCTGCTGTGGGTCTAGATGTGTTCAATCCATGTTGCATCACCGGCCCTGAGGAAAAGTTGTAAGAGGTTTTCTCTGTCTCTCTGTCGTTTATTTTTTTCAATTTATTACTATATTGGTTACAGCTGATTTTCAAAGCTCTGTTTCTTGCTGCTGTACATCCACTTGATTCACGTACAGAGAGACATCAGTAAATTCTTTTTCAGATTCTTACCAGTCGTATATATTCTTTTCCGGTGACTTGAGTGTGCTGAGTGCAGTTCTTTTAGCTACCGTGTAGGCCTTGTTGATTATCAGTTTGGTATTTGGAATGGTATCTTTGCTAATTTCAACCTCCTGGGTGATGCCTCACCCCTCCCCACCTTTCCCGTTTAGCAGCCTTATGCGTGTTTTCTACATATTTGACTATGTTTTTGTTTTGTAATTTATTTCATGTGTAGCCATTTTGGATTCCACCTTTAAGTGATATCTTATGATATGTGTCTTTTTCTTTTTGAATTATGTCACTTAGAAAGATCATACGTAACTCCTCCAGAGTTGTTACAACTGGCCATATTTCATTGATTTCCAGGCTGAATAATATTCCACTCTACCTAAGTACCACATCTCTACCCATTTTTTCCCTCCAGAGACATTTAAGTTATATCCTAGTTGAGGATCTTTTAAACAGAGAGGGGGTAAACATTGGGGTGCCTGTGTCCTCTCGATTTTTGTTTTTCTCAAGATATACGCCCATGAGTGCAAGTGCCCTATGCTCTGTAGCTCATTTTTTAGATGTTTTAGTAAACACAATACACTTCTCCAGAATGGCCGTTGGCAATATACATTTCCACTATAAGTCTCACAGGGCTCCCTCTTCTCCTTGCCCTGTCCTGCATTTCTGTTGTTTACGCTTTATGAGGATGGCTCTTCTGACTGATGCGAAGTGATATCTTTTGTAGTATTGACTTCCAGTGCCCACCTGTTTGGTTGGCTAAAAAAGTGTATGCCCTTTTCTTGAATATATACAGAAAAAAACGCATACACCCTTTTTGGCCAACTGCAATGTTGGCAATGTTCAGCTCCTTTTCTTGTGCTTAATGGCGAGTCCTTTCTACCTCCTCAAATCCCTTTCCTGCCATTCTCCCTTGCTTACAAGTCCTTTTCTCTGACTTTCCTCAAGACATTTTTCAGTGATGGATATTTTCAACTCTGCAGTTTTGTGAATTTTACTGCCCCTGAGTTCCATTGTTCAACTTGTGTTTATGGGAACTGGCCACAAAGCAGCGGGATTTCCTCAAGCCCTATACTGTTTCCATGGGCAACCCTAGCCTTTGGTCAATTCGTCTTCCTGATTGGAAATTAGAGTGACATGTCCCTGTCTGAACACCTAGGACTTGTCTCTCATTGTTCCTCATCCTTCCGCTTCATCCTCTGGACAAATTCCAAACTGTACGCAACAGGATGTTGACAGTGCTGACATCTCCAAGTGGGGAGACTGTTAATAAAGACTCTGGAGGGGTGAACCCGAGCACCAGGAGATGAGGAGATGAGATGCCTTTTCCAAACTCTTCCCGATCAGACGGTATACCATCCTCTGGGTGTGACAGACATGTTTTAGCAGTAGGAAGAGTCCCATTCATGTAAGGAGAACACCAGGGCTTTTTCAAAATCAGTGTCTCCCTGAAACCGAAACTGGGGAATTTTTTAAGCTACGGCTACACATATGTTCATTAAGGGCCTTGGGAAGTAGGCAGAGTCCAAACTTTAGATGATTGAAGTCTTCAGGGTCAGAAGCACTCACCACCAGCTTCCCTTAGGTTACACTTTAACTGTCATTGATAGATGATGTCAATAAAAATATCTATTCTTTTTCAGATTATTTCCCCTTATAGGTTATTGCAAAATGTTGAGTGTAGTTCCCTGTGCTATACAGTAGTTCCTTGTTGATGATCTATTTTATACATAGCAGTGTGTATGTGTTAATCCCAAACTGTTAATTTATCCCTCCTCCCACCTTTCCCCTTTGGTAATAATAAATTATAAGATTTTATACTTCTCAGAAATGGGGGAGCTGAAAGAGAGGTATCATTTTCAATGGAAAAGCATTTAAAACAAGATTGAAGCTTTAACCAAGATTATTAGATGTACATCCTTGGAAAGAAATCACTTCGTTTCTCTAATATTGACCTGACAAATAAGACAAACCTTTTCACTGAACTTGCTTATAATAAAGTGATGGAAATATCAAATGGAAGTGTTAGAAACATCTTATTTTACCCGAGCCTTATACACTGTTCTATGTTAACTACAGTTTGGCTCACACATCTGTTCATTGAGGTTACAATAGTCTCAATTTCTGTTACTGATCCTCCAGAGTGGACCCCAACAAGTGTCCCCCTGCCCAGTGTCATTGGGGCCAACAGATCGAGACTGAGTTTGGTTCACAAGCAAAGGAAACTTTATATTTTGATCAGAGAATGGAGAGGTGAGAGCATGCACTACCCCGTGGGCTGTGGGCTGGGCTGCTGTGTAGAGATCCTGTCAGAGTCAGTGGGAGGGAGGGGGCGGAGCTCTCGAGGGCCAGGTTGGCTGCAGCTCCGGCTCTATATCGCGGAGTCTGCACTGGGCCCCAGGAGCTGAGGTGTCGACCCAGCCATTCTGCACTAGGAAATCTGGTCTGAAGTGCCAGGTGTGGAACCTCTGCATGCGGGACCCTAGGAGCACGTGAAATTAGACAAAGCACAAAGGATAAAAAAGGTTAGACTTGACTTTATTGCCCAGATTCTATTTTTATCTCCCAGGGATTTTTAATGGGCTTTGCTGGGGACAAACCCCTCCTCTGCCTTTTGTCCCGTTCCTCATTCTTGGAGTGCTGAGGGTGCAGACACTTCTTCTGTAACTGCTGAGTGCTGAGTTGGGAGCCCTAATACCCGGGGGCGAGGGTCAGAGCTTCTCTCCAGCAGCCTCCAGGTGACGTTGATTGTCCCCAGGTCCCCTGCCTCCCTGCTCGTCCACCTGAGCACCAGCATTGGAAGTGTTATAGATTCTAATGACCTTTAAGGGTCCAGGAAAGAGATGTGCAGAGACGCTGTGGGGGCCGGTTTCACCCCGCCCCACATTTGTTCGGCCACCTTAGGCTGACCGTTTCTGCCAGCCTAGATGCTCTGACCAGTAGTCTGCGCTTTCTTCAGTTAGGCCCCTGAATTAACGTACAAACAGCACCAGGTGTCAGAGCCCTGCCCGCTCAACTCCCAGACAGTCCAGGGTCAGTGGTGATCAAGGACCATGATGACCACTGAGTCAACAGCCTTTTGAAGTAAACAGGAGTCCAGCCGGTCTTATTGGCCACCATCATCACGGTGTCTGTAGGCTTTTCTATGGTGACAGTGTGATATACGGTTCCCCCGCCAAGATTATTAGCTCCCCTCTGGGTACAGTAAGTCCTGCAAGCAGTAGTCTGCTCTTTTGGGACACACTCTTGTTGTTTTATGAGAGAAACTCCAGGTCAAGTGATGTTCACACGAATCGTCATGGTGCCCTGTTGCCCCCGGTTATCTCTCTGGATGTTGGAGTTGGAGGGCCTCCTCACTCGAGGTCGGTGTGCCCACGGAGCGAACCCTGCAACTTCAGGGCATGGTTGGTGGTTAGGATCACCACGTGGGGTCCTTTTCCCTTAGGAGGGAGGTGGCCTTTTGGGCTGCTGATTTCCAGGTTTTTAGATACCGCCAGTATCTTGGCCAGATGCGGCAGTGGGCCAAGCCCCTTGGTGACCATAGTTTATACTACCTGGATGGCATTCTTGCATTGTTCCATTTCAAGTGGTCCCAGTTTTTGCACTAATTCTCCAATGGCGATTCACCTTTCACCGGGAATGTAAAGGTCAAAGGGTTTAGCTAAATTAGGGAGTTCCAGGGCAAGGGTCTGAATTGACTGCTCTTTCCATTCTTGAAAGGCCACTTCTGGATTCTATTCAAAAGGATCATCATCTTTTCCTTTCAGTGTTTCATATAGAGGCCCAGCTAGTAGACTGTAGTTAGGGATCCAGAAGCAGCAAACCCTGGCCTCCCCAGGAACCCCTAAGCTGTCTTCTAGTTTTAGAAAGGGGTAAGGCTGCAAATGGTTTCTTCCCTTTCCTGGGATGGGCTTCTCCGACCTTCTGTGAGAATGAAGCCCAGGCAGGTCACTGCAGTCTGTGATATTTGAGCTTTTTCTTGGACAACTTCTATCCTTTATTGGCTTGGTAGTTCAGAGGCCTCCTTAGTAGGGCTGGCGATCAGAATGTCGTCTGCGTACTGAAGGAGGGTTTCCTTTTCCAGAGGTAGAACTTTTAGGTCTTTAGCTAAGCTTTCCCCAAAGATGGTGTGGGAATTTTTGCACCCTTGGGGCAAGACGGCCCGGAAGTATTGTTTTAGTTGTATGTTGAGTCCTGCCACTCACAAGCCAAAATTTCTTGTGACTCTGGGACTAATGGAATACAAAAGAAGGCATCATTGAAGACTAATACAGAATACCATGTCCTGGTGGTTGGTAGAATGACCAGCAGGGTGTAGGAATTAGGAGCAACTGGAGGTATATCCTCGGTGGCTTCACTGACTGTCCTGACATCTTTACCAGGTCCCCAGCAGCCCATGGGGCTCTCGTGGTCAGACCAATCCCAGAATATGGAGCTCACCTGGGCAGGTACCCCACCCCCACCCCAGCCCACGGGGCTCTCGTGGTCAGGCCCTTCCCAGGATACAGAGCTACCCTTGCAGGTACCGTGGCAGGGCTGGGCACACAGGAACCGTGCACATAGCCCTCATTGCAGAGCACCCCCAGCTCACCTGTCGCTCAGAGCTGACACAGAGCACCTCAGAGCAGGACTTGAACTAACAAACAGCAGCTGCGACAGGTCTGTGACCCTGGGCATCACTCTGTGCGGCCTCCCTCCACCTGGTCTTCCAGAGACTTCCACTGCACCCGGGGCACCAGGCCTCTGTCTCCAACCACCACCCACCCCTCCTCTCCCTGACTCCTGGGTTCCTCTCATAAGGAGAGGGTTTTCTTGAAGTTGTCTCCCACTCATGGGCCAGATAAAATGATTAGAAAACAAGCCAAAGCTGCAGCCCCTTGTCTATCCTGACTCTCAGGAGCCCACACCTGTTCCTTGGACCTGGCCGGTTCAGCAAGTTCCATTTTCTGCAACTGTGAGCCCCTGAGGGGTGATGATTGGCTGACCTGGGCAGCCTTACCGTGCGGGCCAGCCCTCCCCAGGTGTGCCTGGGTTGAGATCAATATAAATACCACTCCAGGCAGCAAGAGCCCCTGCAGCCGTGCCTGACGCCATTTTCTCTGCCCTGTCAGCAGTCTCGGGGCTGGGCTGGTGGGAGGGAGTGAGAGGCCACGGCTTTGTGGGTGGCCCAGTGTGAGTGGGGCTCTGCTGGACTTTCTGCAGCAGTTGCCAGGCTGCCACCTGCTAAAGAAGAGGATGTGTCACCCATACCTGCTGCTGGAATTTCTCCCTGGGCAGAGGTGAGGAAGGAAAAAAGCAGTGGGGGCAGGGACAGGACGGGTATCTCAGTCAGGGAAATGGAAATCTTCCAGAAGAGCACCCAGGGCCAGGACCATCCTGGCTGGCCTGCAGGCACCAAGTCGGCCGGCATGCTGTCACTCGTGTGGCTCTATGGCCCTTCCTCTAGGCTTTCAAGTCCTTGTATATATTCAGGTGTTTTACCTGGGACGGGTGGGAATAGTTCAGCAGCAACTGGCCTGGGGCTCAGCTCACGTTTACTCACAGATGCCTCGGCACGGTGCCCCAGCTTTGCAATGAGGACGCTTGTTGCGTGGGGGCTGCTGGCTGAATGGGAGACGATTCCCCACCACTGGCCAACTTCAGAATTGTTTACAACTGGAGCAAGTGCCCTGATACGGTTTTCTTCTGTGGAACTGGTGGGTTCTGTGTTTTTTTTCTCTTTTTCGTTTTTGCTTCAAGGTAGATTTTATTCCTCTTTTTTGTATTTACAGATATAAGCATGGAAATAATTTATTCATATAAATACATGTATGTGAAGGGAATAATTGTTTTTTCTGTTTTATTTTTTAAATTTTATTTCTTTTTAATTTTGAATTTTATTTTATATTTTTATACAGCAGGTTCTTATTGGTTATCTATTTTATACATATAAATGTATACATGCCAATCCCAGTCTCTCAACTCCTCCCACCACCACCCCCCCAACAGCTTTCCCCCCTTGTTGTCCATACATTTGTTGTCTACATCTGTTGCTCTATTTATGCCTTGCAAAATGGTTAATCTGTACAGTTTTTCTAGGTTCCACATATATGCATGAATATACAAGATTTGTTTTTCTCTTTCTGACTTTCTTCACTCTGTATGACAGTCTCTAGATCCATCGACGTCTCTACAAATGACCCAATTTCATTCCTTTTCATGGCTTAGTAATATTCCATTTTATATATGTACCACAGCTTTATGCATTCGTCTGTCTGTGGGCATTTAGGTTGCTTCCATTACCTCGATATTGTAAATAGTGATGCAATGAACATTGCGGTGAATGTCTCGTTTTGATTTATGGTTTTGTCTGGGTATATGTCCAGTACTGGGATTGGTGTATCATATGGTAATTCTACTGTTAGTTTCTTAAGAAACTCCATATTGTTCTCCGTAGTGACTGTATCAATTTATATTCCCAACAATAGTGGAAGAGGGTTCCTTTTCTCCACACCCTTTCCAGCATTTTTGTTTGTAGATTTTCTCATGATGCCCATTCTATCAGGTGTGAGGTGATACCTCATTGTTGAGTCCATTTTGTTGAGCAAGGGGTAGGTCTTGTCTATTACATATTTGGCTTATTGAATGGTATCTGTGCTAATTTCAAACTCTGGTTTTATGCAGCACCCCAACTCACTTTCCCCCTTAAGCAAGCATAAGTTGGTTTTCTAAACTTGAGACCCTGTTCTGTTTTGTAATTCAGTTCATGTGTAGCCAAGTTCACATTCCGTGTATTAGTGATATCTTATGATGTTTCTTTTTCTGTGTGACTTATTTCAGTTAGAATCATCATACCTGAATCCACTCATTATGCTGCTACGGGCCTGATGACATAGATTTCATGGCTGAGTGATTTTGCATTGTACAAAAGTACCACAACTTCTTTCTCCATTTTTCACTTTCTGCGATATTGAACTTGTACCGTAAACGAGGTTCTTGTAAACAGAGCCGTCCCAAACATTGGGGTGGCTGTGTCTTTTTGATTTTAATTTCCCTAAGCTATAGGACCATAAGTGGAAGTGCCCTAGGCTCTGTTGCTTTGTTTTTTAGATGTTTCAGGAAACACCATACACTTCTCCCGAGTGTCTGCTGGCAATTTTCATCCCGCCCATCAGCATAACAAGGCTCCCAGTTCTCCATGGCCTGTCCTGCCTTTCTGGATTTTACACTTTTTTCAGATGGCCCTTTTGACCGGGGGGAAGTGAGACTTCATTGTAGTGCAGATTTCCTTTGCAAGCTTGCTTGGTTGGCCAAAAAGGGCGTATGCGTTTTTTCCTGAATATATTCAGGAAAAAACGCATACGCCCTTTTTGGCCAAGTGCATCATTGTGGACGTTCTGCCTCTTTTCCTATGCTTTCAATGCAATTCCAGTCTACCTCCTGAAATTGGTTTCCTGCAATTCTGCCCCGCTTTCAAGTCCTCTTGGCAGCCTTACTTCAGTATATTTTTGGACGATAGCTGTCATTTATAACTCTGCAGGTTTGTGAATTACAGTGCCCCTGAGCTCCTTTCTTCAACTCGCTTTCTTGTGAGCTGGCCGCAACACCGCAGGATGGCTTCAGGCCCTAATCTGGTTCCGGCACGGCACGCTGAGCCTTTGGTTATTTCCGCTTCCTGGAGGGAAATGAGAGTTAAATTTGCCCGTCCAGACACCACCAGCTTGTCTCTCATTGGTTCTCCCTATTCCTGTTCATCTTCCACAGAAATTGCAAACTGGGCCAAATAGGAGGTTAAAGGTCCTGACTCTCCAAGTCAGGAGAGTGTTAGTAAAGCGTCTGGAATGTTGCACCCGAGTACCAGGGGACGAAACCTGAGACATATTGGAACACATCTCCCGATCACATTGTTGATCAAACTCTGGGTTCCACATGCATGTTTTAGCTGAAGGAAGAATCCCTGAAACCTGGAGAGTTGAGACCCGTGGAATGGGTACCATGCAATATGACTTCAAAAGGTATTCATTTGCTCACCGAACCTCTCCAATCCTATCACTGCTGCGTTTATGCCCCTGTACACACGCTTGATTCTCTTTCGGAGACGTAGCAATGCATAGGTTTTAAAATACTTACTAGTCAGGTACATTCTTAGGCGTTTAATATGGGGTGTTGAGTCCATTTCGTTGAGCAAGGAGTAGCTCTTGTCTGTTACATATTTGGCTTAAGGAACTTTATCTGTGCTCATTTCAATCTCTGGTTTTATGCAGCACCCCAACTCACCTTTACCCTTAAGCAAGCATAAATTGGTTTTCTAAATTTGAGACCCTGTTCTGTTCTGTAATTCAGTTCCTGTGTAGCCAAGTTTACATTCCGTGTATTACTGATATCTTATGATGTTTCTTTTTCTGTGTGACTTATTTCAGTTAGAATCATCGTCCCTGAATCCACTCATTATGCTTCTACGGGCCTGATGACATAGATTTCATTGCTGAGTGATACTGCATTGTACGTAAGTACCACAAGTTCTTTATCCATTTTTCACTTTCTGTGATATTGAGCTTGTATGGTAAACGAGGTTCTTGTAAACAGAGGCGTCCCAAACTTTGGGGTGGCTGTGTCTTTTTGATTTTAATTTCCCTAAGCTATAGGACCATAAGTGGAAGTGCCCTAGGCTCTGTTGCTTTGTTTTTTAGATGTTTCAGGAAACACCATACACTTCTCCCGAGTGTCTGTTGGCAATTTACATCCCACCCATCAGCATAACAAGGCTCCCAGTTCTCCATGGCCTGTCCTGCCTTTCTGGATTTTACACTTTTTTCAGATGGCCCTTTTGACCGGGGGGAAGTGAGACTTCATTGTAGTGCAGATTTCCTTTGCAAGCTTGCTTGGTTGGCCAAAAAGGGCGTATGCGTTTTTTCCTGAATATATTCAGGAAAAAACGCATACGCCCTTTTTGGCCAAGTGCATCATTGTGGACGTTCTGCCTCTTTTCCTATGCTTTCAATGCAATTCCAGTCTACCTCCTGAAATCGGTTTCCTGCAATTCTGCCCCGCTTTCAAGTCCTCTTGGCAGCCTTACTTCAGTATATTTTTGGACGATAGCTGTCATTTATAACTCTGCAGGTTTGTGAATTACAGTGCCCCTGAGCTCCTTTCTTCAACTCGCTTTCTTTTGAGCTGGCCGCAACACCGCAGGATGGCTTCAGGCCCTAATCTGGTTCCGGCACGGCACGCTGAGCCTTTGGTTAATTCCTCTTCCTGGTGGGAAATGAGAGTTAAATTTGCCCGTCCAGACACCTCCAGCTAGTCTCTCATTGGTTCTCGCTATTCCTGTTCATCTTCCACAGAAATTGCAAACTGGGCCAAACAGGAGGTTAAAGGGACTGACTCTCCAAGTTGGGAGGGTATTAGTAAAGCGTCTGGAATGTTGCACCCGAGTACCAGGGGACGAAAACTGAGACATATTTGAACACGTTTCCCGATCACATGGTTCATCATACTCTAGTTTCCACATGCATGTTTTAGCTGAAGGTAGAATACCTTAAACCTGGGTAGTTGAAACCCGTGGAATGGGTACCATGCAATATGACTTCAAAGGGTCTTCATTTGCTCACCGAACCTCTCCAATCCTATCACTGCTGCGTTTATGCCCCTGTACACATGCTTGATTCTCTTTTGGAGACATAGCAATCCATAGGTTTTAAGATACTTACTAGTCAGGTACATTCTTAGGCGTTTAATATGCGGTGTTGAGTCCATTTCGTTGAGCAAGGAGTAGCTCTTGTCTATTCCATATTTGGCTTAAGGAACTTTATCTGTGCTCATTTCAATCTCTGGTTTTATGCAGCACCCCAACTCACCTTTACCCTTAAGCAAGCATAAGTTGGTTTTCTAAATTTGAGACCCTGTTCTGTTCTGTAATTCAGTTCCTGTGTAGCCAAGTTTACATTCCGTGTATTACTGATATCTTATGATGTTTCTTTTTCTGTGTGACTTATATCAGTTAGAATCATCATACCTGAATCCACTCATTGTGCTGCTAAGGGCCTGATGACATAGATTTCATTGCTGAGTGATATTGCTTTGTAAGTAAATACCACAACTTCTTTATCCATTTTTCACTTTCTGCGATGTTGAACTTGTACTGTAAACGAGGTTCTTGTAAACAGAGGCGTCCCAAACTTTGGGGTGGCTGTGTCTTTTTGATTTTAATTTCCCTAAGCTATAGGACCATAAGTGGAAGTGCCCTAGGCTCTGTTGCTTTGTTTTTTAGATGTTTCAGGAAACACCATACACTTCTCCCGAGTGTCTGTTGGCAATTTACATCCCGCCCATCAGCATAACAAGGCTCCCAGTTCTCCATGGCCTGTCCTGCCTTTCTGGATTTTACACTTTTTTCAGATGGCCCTTTTGACCGGGGGGAAGTGAGACTTCATTGTAGTGCAGATTTCCTTTGCAAGCTTGCTTGGTTGGCCAAAAAGGGCGTATGCGTTTTTTCCTGAATATATTCAGGAAAAAACGCATACGCCCTTTTTGGCCAAGTGCATCATTGTGGACGTTCTGCCTCTTTTCCTATGCTTTCAATGCAATTCCAGTCTACCTCCTGAAATCGGTTTCCTGCAATTCTGCCCCGCTTTCAAGTCCTCTTGGCAGCCTTACTTCAGTATATTTTTGGACGATAGCTGTCATTTATAACTCTGCAGGTTTGTGAATTACAGTGCCCCTGAGCTCCTTTCTTCAACTCGCTTTCTGTTGAGCTGGCCGCAACACCGCAGGATGGCTTCAGGCCCTAATCTGGTTCCGGCACGGCACGCTGAGCCTTTGGTTAATTCCTCTTCCTGGTGGGAAATGAGAGTTAAATTTGCCCGTCCAGACACCTCCAGCTAGTCTCTCATTGGTTCTCGCTATTCCTGTTCATCTTCCACAGAAATTGCAAACTGGGCCAAACAGGAGGTTAAAGGGACTGACTCTCCAAGTCGGGAGGGTGTTAGTAAAGCGTCTGGAATGTTGCACCCGAGTACCAGGGGAGGAAAACTGAGACATATTTGAACACGACTCCCGTTCACACGGTTGATCATACTCTGGGTTCCACATGCATGTTTTAGCTGAAGGAAGAATACCTTAAAACTGGGTAGTTGAGACCCGTGTAATGGGTACCATGCAATATGACTTCAAAGGGTCTTCATGTGCTCACCGAACTTCTCCAATCCTATCACTGCTGCGTTTATCCCCCTGTACAGACGCTTGATTCTCTTTTGGAGACATAGCAATCCATAGGTTTTAAGATACTTACTAGTCAGGTACATTCTTAGGCGTTTAATATGCGGTGTTGAGTCCATTTCGTTGAGCAAGGAGTAGCTCTTGTCTATTCCATATTTGGCTTAAGGAACTTTATCTGTGCTCATTTCAATCTCTGGTTTTTTGCAGCACCCCAACTCTCCTTTACCCTTAAGCAAGCATAAGTTGGTTTTCTAAATTTGAGACCCTGTTCTGTTTTGGAATTCAGTTCCTGTGTAGCCAAGTTTACATTCTGTGTATTACTGATATCTTATGATGTTTCTTTTTCTGTGTGACTTATTTCAGTTAGAATCATCGTACCTGAATCCACTCATTATGCTGCTACGGGCCTGATGACATAGATTTCATTGCTGAGTGATACTGCATTGTACGTAAGTACCACAACTTCTTCATCCATTTTTCACTTTCTGTGATATTGAACTTGTACGGTAAATGAGGTTCTTGTAAACAGAGGCGTCCCAAACTTTGGGGTGGCTGTGTCTTTTTGATTTTAATTTCCCTAAGCTATAGGACCATAAGTGGAAGTGCCCTAGACTCTGTTGCTTTGTTTTTTAGATGTTTCAGGAAACACCATACACTTCTCCCGAGTGTCTGTTGGCAATTTACATCCCGCCCATCAGCATAACAAGGCTCCCAGTTCTCCATGGCCTGTCCTGCCTTTCTGGATTTTACACTTTTTTCAGATGGCCCTTTTGACCGGGGGGAAGTGAGACTTCATTGTAGTGCAGATTTCCTTTGCAAGCTTGCTTGGTTGGCCAAAAAGTGCGTATGCGTTTTTTCCTGAATATATTCAGGAAAAAACGCATACGCCCTTTTTGGCCAAGTGCATCATTGTGGACGTTCTGCCTCTTTTCCTATGCTTTCAATGCAATTCCAGTCTACCTCCTGAAATCGGTTTCCTGCAATTCTGCCCCGCTTTCAAGTCCTCTTGGCAGCCTTACTTCAGTATATTTTTGGACGATAGCTGTCATTTATAACTCTGCAGGTTTGTGAATTACAGTGCCCCTGAGCTCCTTTCTTCAACTCGCTTTCTTTTGAGCTGGCCGCAACACTGCAGGATGGCTTCAGGCCCTAATCTGGTTCCGGCACGGCACGCTGAGCCTTTGGTTAATTCCTCTTCCTGGTGGGAAATGAGAGTTAAATTTGCCCGTCCAGACACCTCCAGCTAGTCTCTCATTGGTTCTCGCTATTCCTGTTCATCTTCCACAGAAATTGCAAACTGGGCCAAACAGGAGGTTAAAGGGACTGACTCTCCAAGTCGGGAGGGTGTTAGTAAAGCGTCTGGAATGTTGCACCCGAGTACCACGGGAGGAAAACTGAGACATATTTGAACACGTCTCCCGTTCACACGGTTGATCATACTCTGGGTTCCACATGCATGTTTTAGCTGAAGGAAGAATACCTTAAACCTGGAGAGTTGAGACCCGTGGAATGGGCACCATGCAATATGACTTCAAAGGGTCTTCATTTGCTCACCGAACTTCTCCAATCCTATCACTGCTGCGTTTATCCCCCTGTACAGACGCTTGATTCTCTTTTGGAGACATAGCAATCCATAGGTTTTAAGATACTTACTAGTCAGGTACATTCTTAGGCGTTTAATATGCGGTGTTGAGTCCATTTCGTTGAGCAAGGAGTAGCTCTTGTCTATTCCATATTTGGCTTAAGGAACTTTATCTGTGCTCATTTCAATCTCTGGTTTTTTGCAGCACCCCAACTCTCCTTTACCCTTAAGCAAGCATAAGTTGGTTTTCTAAATTTGAGACCCTGTTCTGTTCTGTAATTCAGTTCCTGTGTAGCCAAGTTTACATTCCGTGTATTACTGATATCTTATGATGTTTCTTTTTCTGTGTGACTTATTTCAGTTAGAATCATCATACCTGAATCCACTCATTGTGCTGCTAAGGGCCTGATGACATAGATTTCATTGCTGAGTGATATTGCTTTGTAAGTAAATACCACAACTTCTTTATCCATTTTTCACTTTCTGCGATGTTGAACTTGTACTGTAAACGAGGTTCTTGTAAACAGAGGCGTCCCAAACTTTGGGGTGGCTGTGTCTTTTTGATTTTAATTTCCCTAATCTATAGGACCATAAGTGGAAGTGCCCTAGGCTCTGTTGCTTTGTTTTTTAGATGTTTCAGGAAACACCATACACTTCTCCCGAGTGTCTGTTGGCAATTTACATCCCTCCCATCAGCATAAAAAGGCTCCCAGTTCTCCATGGCCTGTCCTGCCTTTCTGGATTTTACACTTTTTTCAGATGGCCCTTTTGACCGGGGGGAAGTGAGACTTCATTGTAGTGCAGATTTCCTTTGCAAGCTTGCTTGGTTGGCCAAAAAGGGCGTATGCGTTTTTTCCTGAATATATTCAGGAAAAAACGCATACGCCCTTTTTGGCCAAGTGCATCATTGTGGACGTTCTGCCTCTTTTCCTATGCTTTCAATGCAATTCCAGTCTACTTCCTGAAATCGGTTTCCTGCAATTCTGCCCCGCTTTCAAGTCCTCTTGGCAGCCTTACTTCAGTATATTTTTGGACGATAGCTGTCATTTATAACTCTGCAGGTTTGTGAATTACAGTGCCCCTGAGCTCCTTTCTTCAACTCGCTTTCTTTTGAGCTGGCCGCAACACCGCAGGATGGCTTCAGGCCCTAATCTGGTTCCGGCACGGCAAGCTGAGCCTTTGGTTAATTCCTCTTCCTGGTGGGAAATGAGAGTTAAATTTGCCCGTCCAGACACCTCCAGCTAGTCTCTCATTGGTTCTCGCTATTCCTGTTCATCTTCCACAGAAATTGCAAACTGGGCCAAACAGGAGGTTAAAGGGACTGACTCTCCAAGTCGGGAGGATGTTAGTAAAGCGTCTGGAATGTTGCACCCGAGTACCAGGGTACGAAAACTGGGACATATTTGAACACGTTTCCCGATCACATGGTTGATCATACTCTAGTTTCCACATGCATGTTTTAGCTGAAGGTAGAATACCTTAAACCTGGGTAGTTGAAACCCGTGGAATGGGTACCATGCAATATGACTTCAAAGGGTCTTCATTTGCTCACCGAACCTCTCCAATCCTATCACTGCTGCGTTTATGCCCCTGTACACATGCTTGATTCTCTTTCGGAGACATAGCAATCCATAGGTTTTAAGATACTTACTAGTCAGGTACATTCTTAGGCGTTTAATATGCGGTGTTGAGTCCATTTCGTTGAGCAAGGAGTAGCTCTTGTCTATTCCATATTTGGCTTAAGGAACTTTATCTGTGCTCATTTCAATCTCTGGTTTTATGCAGCACCCCAACTCACCTTTCCCCTTAAGCAAGCATAAGTTGGTTTTCTAAATTTGAGACCCTGTTCTGTTTTGGAATTCAGTTCCTGTGTAGCCAAGTTTACATTCTGTGTATTAGTGATATCTTATGATGTTTCTTTTTCTGTGTGACTTATTTCAGTTAGAATCATCGTACCTGAATCCACTCATTATGCTGCTACGGGCCTGATGACATAGATTTCATTGTTGAGTGATACTGCATTGTACGTAAGTACCACAACTTCTTCATCCATTTTTCACTTTCTGTGATATTGAACTTGTACGGTAAATGAGGTTCTTGTAAACAGAGGCGTCCCAAACTTTGGGGTGGCTGTGTCTTTTTGATTTTAATTTCCCTAAGCTATAGGACCATAAGTGGAAGTGCCCTAGACTCTGTTGCTTTGTTTTTTAGATGTTTCAGGAAACACCATACACTTCTCCCGAGTGTCTGTTGGCAATTTACATCCCGCCCATCAGCATAACAAGGCTCCCAGTTCCCCATGGCCTGTCCTGCCTTTCTGGATTTTACACTTTTTTCAGATGGCCCTTTTGACCGGGGGGAAGTGAGACTTCATTGTAGTGCAGATTTCCTTTGCAAGCTTGCTTGGTTGGCCAAAAAGGGCGTATGCGTTTTTTCCTGAATATATTCAGGAAAAAACGCATACGCCCTTTTTGGCCAAGTGCATCATTGTGGACGTTCTGCCTCTTTTCCTATGCTTTCAATGCAATTCCAGTCTACCTCCTGAAATCGGTTTCCTGCAATTCTGCCCCGCTTTCAAGTCCTCTTGGCAGCCTTACTTCAGTATATTTTTGGATGATAGCTGTCATTTATAACTCTGCAGGTTTGTGAATTACAGTGCCCCTGAGCTCCTTTCTTCAACTCGCTTTCTTTTGAGCTGGCCGCAACACTGCAGGATGGCTTCAGGCCCTAATCTGGTTCCGGCACGGCAAGCTGAGCCTTTGGTTAATTCCTCTTCCTGGTGGGAAATGAGAGTTAAATTTGCCCGTCCAGACACCTCCAGCTAGTCTCTCATTGGTTCTCACTATTCCTGTTCATCTTCCACAGAAATTGCAAACTGGGCCAAACAGGAGGTTAAAGGGACTGACTCTCCAAGTCGGGAGGGTGTTAGTAAAGCGTCTGGAATGTTGCACCTGAGTACCAGGGTACGAAAACTGAGACATATTTGAACACGTTTCCCGATCACATGGTTGATCATACTCTAGTTTCCACATGCATGTTTTAGCTGAAGGTAGAATACCTTAAACCTGGGTAGTTGAAACCCGTGGAATGGGTACCATGCAATATGACTTCAAAGGGTCTTCATTTGCTCACCGAACCTCTCCAATCCTATCACTGCTGCGTTTATGCCCCTGTACACATGCTTGATTCTCTTTTGGAGACATAGCAATCCATAGGTTTTAAGATACTTACTAGTCAGGTACATTCTTAGGCGTTTAATATGGGGTGTTGAGTCCATTTCGTTGAGCAAGGAGTAGCTCTTGTCTATTCCATATTTGGCTTAAGGAACTTTATCTGTGCTCATTTCAATCTCTGGTTTTATGCAGCACCCCAACTCACCTTTCCCCTTAAGCAAGCATAAGTTGGTTTTCTAAATTTGAGACCCTGTTCTGTTTTGGAATTCCGTTCCTGTGTAGCCAAGTTTACATTCTGTGTATTAATGATATCTTATGATGTTTCTTTTTCTGTGTGACTTATTTCAGTTAGAATCATCGTACCTGAATCCACTCATTATGCTGCTACGGGCCTGATGACATAGATTTCATTGTTGAGTGATACTGCATTGTACGTAAGTACCACAACTTCTTTATCCATTTTTCACTTTCTGTGATATTGAACTTGTACGGTAAATGAGGTTCTTGTAAACAGAGGCGTCCCAAACTTTGGGGTGGCTGTGTCTTTTTGATTTTAATTTCCCTAAGCTATAGGACCATAAGTGGAAGTGCCCTAGGCTCTGTTGCTTTGTTTTTTAGATGTTTCAGGAAACACCATACACTTCTCCCGAGTGTCTGTTGGCAATTTACATCCCGCCCATCAGCATAACAAGGCTCCCAGTTCTCCATGGCCTGTCCTGCCTTTCTGGATTTTACACTTTTTTCAGATGGCCCTTTTGACCAGGGGGAAGTGAGACTTCATTGTAGTGCAGATTTCCTTTGCAAGCTTGCTTGGTTGGCCAAAAAGGGCGTATGCGTTTTTTCCTGAATATATTCAGGAAAAAACGCATACGCCCTTTTTGGCCAAGTGCATCATTGTGGACGTTCTGCCTCTTTTCCTATGCTTTCAATGCAATTCCAGTCTACCTCCTGAAATCGGTTTCCTGCAATTCTGCCCCGCTTTCAAGTCCTCTTGGCAGCCTTACTTCAGTATATTTTTGGACGATAGCTGTCATTTATAACTCTGCAGGTTTGTGAATTACAGTGCCCCTGAGCTCCTTTCTTCAACTCGCTTTCTTTTGAGCTGGCCGCAACACCGCAGGATGGCTTCAGGCCCTAATCTGGTTCTGGCACGGCAAGCTGAGCCTTTGGTTAATTCCTCTTCCTGGTGGAAAATGAGAGTTAAATTTGCCCGTCCAGACACCTCCAGCTAGTCTCTCATTGGTTCTCGCTATTCCTGTTCATCTTCCACAGAAATTGCAAACTGGGCCAAACAGGAGGTTAAAGGGACTGACTCTCCAAGTCGGGAGGGTGTTAGTAAAGCGTCTGGAATGTTGCACCCGAGTACCAGGGTACGAAAACTGAGACATATTTGAACACGTTTCCCGATCACATGGTTGATCATACTCTAGTTTCCACATGCATGTTTTAGCTCAAGGTAGAATACCTTAAACCTGGGTAGTTGAAACCCGTGGAATGGGTACCATGCAATATGACTTCAAAGGGTCTTCATTTGCTCACCGAACCTCTCCAATCCTATCACTGCTGCGTTTATGCCCCTGTACACATGCTTGATTCTCTTTCGGAGACATAGCAATCCATAGGTTTTAAGATACTTACTAGTCAGGTACATTCTTAGGCGTTTAATATGCGGTGTTGAGTCCATTTCGTTGAGCAAGGAGTAGCTCTTGTCTATTCCATATTTGGCTTAAGGAACTTTATCTGTGCTCATTTCAATCTCTGGTTTTATGCAGCACCCCAACTCACCTTTACCCTTAAGCAAGCATAAGTTGGTTTTCTAAATTTGAGACCCTGTTCTGTTCTTTAATTCAGTTCCTGTGTAGCCAAGTTTACATTCCGTGTATTACTGATATCTTATGATGTTTCTTTTTCTGTGTGACTTATTTCAGTTAGAATCATCATACCTGAATCCACTCATTGTGCTGCTAAGGGCCTGATGACATAGATTTCATTGCTGAGTGATATTGCTTTGTAAGTAAATACCACAACTTCTTTATCCATTTTTCACTTTCTGCGATGTTGAACTTGTACTGTAAACGAGGTTCTTGTAAACAGAGGCGTCCCAAACTTTGGGGTGGCTGTGTCTTTTTGATTTTAATTTCCCTAAGCTATAGGACCATAAGTGGAAGTGCCCTAGGCTCTGTTGCTTTGTTTTTTAGATGTTTCAGGAAACACCATACACTTCTCCCGAGTGGCTGTTGGCAATTTACATCCCGCCCATCAGCATAACAAGGCTCCCAGTTCTCCATGGCCTGTCCTGCCTTTCTGGATTTTACACTTTTTTCAGATGGCCCTTTTGACCGGGGGGAAGTGAGACTTCATTGTAGTGCAGATTTCCTTTGCAAGCTTGCTTGGTTGGCCAAAAAGGGCGTATGCGTTTTTTCCTGAATATATTCAGGAAAAAATGCATACGCCCTTTTCGGCCAAGTGCATCATGGTGGACGTTCTGCCTCTTTTCCTGTGCTTTCAATGCAATTCCAGTCTACCTCCTGAAATCGGTTTCCTGCAATTCTGCCCCGCTTTCAAGTCCTCTTGGCAGCCTTACTTCAGTATATTTTTGGACGATAGCTGTCATTGATAACTCTGCAGGTTTGTGAATTACAGTGCCCCTGAGCTCCTTTCTTCAACTCGCTTTCTTTTGAGCTGGCCGCAACACCGCAGGATGGCTTCAGGCCCTAATCTGGTTCTGGCACGGCACGCTGAGCCTTTGGTTAATTCCTCTTCCTGGTGGGAAATGAGAGTTAAATTTGCCCGTCCAGACACCTCCAGCTAGTCTCTCATTGGTTCTCCCTATTCCTGTTCATCTTCCGCAGAAATTGCAAACTGGGCCAAACAGGAGGTTAAAGTGACTGACTCTCCAAGTGGGGAGAGTGTTAATAAAGCGTCTGGAATGTTGCACCCGAGTACCAGGGGAGGAAAACTGAGACATATTTGAACACGTCTCCCGTTCACACGGTTGATCATACTCTGGGTTCCACATGCATGTTTTAGCTGAAGGAAGAATACCTTAAACCTGGGTAGTTGAAACCCGTGGAATGGGTACCATGCAATATGACTTCAAAGGGTCTTCATTTGCTCACCGAACCTCTCCAATCCTATCACTGCTGCGTTTATGCCCCTGTACACATGCTTGGTTCTCTGTCGGAGACATAGCAATCCATAGGTTTTAAGATACTTACTAGTCAGGTACATTCTTAGGCGTTTAATATGCCGTGTTGAGTCCATTTCGTTGAGCAAGGAGTAGCTCTTGTCTATTCCATATTTGGCTTAAGGAACTTTATCTGTGCTCATTTCAATCTCTGGTTTTATGCAGCACCCCAACTCACCTTTCCCCTTAAGCAAGCATAAGTTGGTTTTCTAAATTTGAGACCCTGTTCTGTTCTGTAATTCAGTTCCTGTGTAGCCAAGTTTACATTCCGTGTATTACTGATATCTTATGATGTTTCTTTTTCTGTGTGACTTATTTCAGTTAGAATCATCGTACCTGAATCCACTCATTATGCTGCTACGGGCCTGATGACATAGATTTCATTGCTGATTGATATTGCATTGTACGTAAGTACCACAACTTCTTTATCCATTTTTCACTTTCTGCGATATTGAACTTGTACCGTAAACGAGGTTCTTGTAAACAGAGCCATCCCAAACTTTGGGGTGGCTGTGTCTTTTTGATTTTAATTTCCCTAAGCTATAGGACCATAAGTGGAAGTGCCCTAGGCTCTGTTGCTTTGTTTTTTAGATGTTTCAGGAAACCCCATACACTTCTCCGGAGTGGCTGTTGGCAATTTACATCCCGTCCATCAGCATAACAAGGCTCCCAGTTCTCCATGGCCTGTCCTGCCTTTCTGGATTTTACACTTTTTTCAGATGGCCCTTTTGACCAGGGGGAAGTGAGACTTCATTGTAGTGCAGATTTCCTTTGCAAGCTTGCTTGGTTGGCCAAAAAGGGCGTATGCCTTTTTTCCTGAATAAATTCAGGAAAAAAGGCATACGCCCTTTTTGGCCAAGTGAATCATTGTGGACGTTCTGCCTCTTTTCCTATGCTTTAAATGCAATTCCAGTCTACCTCCTGAAATCGTTTTCCTGCAATTCTGCCTTGCTTTCAATGCCTCTTCATAGCCTTACCTCAATATATTTTTTGAAAATAGTTGGCCTTTATAACTCTGCAGGTTTTTGAATTGCAGTGGCCCTTAGCTCCATTTTTCAGCTCTTATTTTTGTGATCTTGCCTCATAACCACAGGATTCCTTCAGGCCCTATTCTTCTTCTGGGGCACCTTGCTGTGCCTTTGGTTTATTCTTCTTACTGATGTGAATTTAGAGTGACATGTGCCCATTGAAACCGCTACAGCTAGTTTCTCACTGGTTCCCCCTATTCCCATTCATCCTCCGCACTAACTGCAGACTGTGCGATACCAGAACTTAAAGACATTGACTCTCCATGTGGGGATATTTTTGGTAAAGCGGCTGGAATGTCGATCCGGAGCCCCAGGAGAGGAAAAATGAGGTGCGTTTTAGAAACCTTTCCCGATCATATGGTATACCAGTCGCTGGGTTTCCCAAGCATGGTTTAGCTGTAGGAAGATTCCCTTCAACCTGGAGTGTTGGGACCCTTGGAATGAGTAGCATGAAGTATTGCATTAAACTTTTGGCAGTTGCTCACCAAAGCTCATCAATCCTCTCAGCCCCAAGTGTCCAGCCTTATGTCTTATCCAGCTGTGGGTTTATATGTGGTCAATCCAGGTTGCATCACAGCCCCTGAGCGAATTTTGTAAGAATTTTTCTCTTTCATTGTTTCTGCGTTTTGTTTTTAAAATTTATTTCTATAATGGGGTTTAGCTCATTTTCACTGCTGTGTTTGTCCCACTCTGCACACCCTTGATTCCCTTATGGAGATATATCAATACATGGGTTTTAAGATTCTTATTACTCAGATATATTTCTCTGCGGTGTATAGGGTGTGTTGAGGCCAGTTCATTGAGCAAGGTGTAGATCTTGTCTAATATCTATTTGGTTTATTGAACGGTATCTGTGCTAATTTCAAACTCTGGTTTTATGCATCACCCCACCTCTCCTTTCCCCTTAAGCTGAAATAAGTGTGTTTTCTAAATGTGAGACACTGTTCTGTTCTGTAATTCATTTCTTGTGCAGCCATATTTACCCTCCCTCTATAAGTGATATCTTATGATATGTTTCTTTTCTGTTTGACTTATTTCAAGTAGTATTATCGGACCTAAATCCACTCTTTATCCTTCTACTAGCCTTATTACATTGATTTCATGGTGAAGAAATATTCCATTGTACATAAGTACCACATCTTCTTTATCCATTGCTCTCTTTCCTGGGATATTTAAGGTATACTGAAGTTGAGGTTCTTGTAAACAGAGTAGCCCTAAACTGTGGTGTGCTTGTGTCTTGTTGATTTTTAGACTTCCCTAGATATACTCCCATGATTGGAAGTGTCCTATGCTCTGTAGCTCTGTTTTTTAGATGATTTAGGAACCACCATACACTTCTCCAGAGTGGCTCTCGGCAGTTCACACACTGCCCATCAGCGTATAAAGGCTCCCTGTTCTCCATGGCCTGTCCTGCATTTCTGGTTTTTACAATTTTTTAGGATGGCCCTTTTGACCAGTGGGAAATGAGACTTCTTTGTTGTGCACATTTGCATTGCTTGCTTGCTTCGTTGCCCATAAAGTGCGTATGCGTTTTTTCCTGGATATAATCAGGAAAAAACGCATACGCCCTTTTGGGCCAACTGCATCATTGTCGAAATTCTGCCGCTTTTCATGTGCTTTAAAGACGAGTCCAATCTATCTCTTGAAATCTGTTTCTTGCAATTCTGTCTTGCATTCAGATCCTCTTCTTTGCCTTACCTCAACATATTTTTGGACGTTAGTTTTCATTTATAACTCTGCAGGTTTGTGAATTGCAGTGACCCTGAGCTCCATTTTTTAAGTTGCTCTTTTGTGAGCTGGCCTCAAACCCGCAGGATTGCTTCAGGCCCTATTTTGGCTCGGGCGAGGCGGGCTGAGCCTTTTTTCAATTCTTATTCTTAATGGGAAATTAGAGTGATATGTGCCCGTCCAAACCCCTACAACTATTCTCTCATTGGTTCCCCGTTCATCCTCCTCACAATTTGCAAAATGTGTGAAACAGAAGTTGAAATGTGCTGATTCTCCAAGTGGGGAGATTCTAAGTAACGTGGCTGGAATGGTGAACAGGAGCACCAGGAGAGGATAAATGAGCTGCATTTTAGACACATCTCCCGATCACATGGTGTACAGTCCTCTGGGTTTTCCATGCATGTTTTAGCTGTAGGAAGATCCCTTGAACCTGCATATTTGGGACCCATTGAATGGGTACCAGGTAGTATTACTTTAAAGGGTGTGCATTTCCTCACCCAACCTCACATTTCTCTTAGCACAAACAGTTTCCAGCCTTATGTCTCATCCTGCTGTGGGTCTAGATGTGTTCAATCCATGTTGCATCACCGGCCCTGAGGAAAAGTTGTAAGAGGTTTTCTCTGTCTCTCTGTCGTTTATTTTTTTCAATTTATTACTATATTGGTTACAGCTGATTTTCAAAGCTCTGTTTCTTGCTGCTGTACATCCACTTGATTCACGTACAGAGAGACATCAGTAAATTCTTTTTCAGATTCTTACCAGTCGTATATATTCTTTTCCGGTGACTTGAGTGTGCTGAGTGCAGTTCTTTTAGCTACCGTGTAGGCCTTGTTGATTATCAGTTTGGTATTTGGAATGGTATCTTTGCTAATTTCAACCTCCTGGGTGATGCCTCACCCCTCCCCACCTTTCCCGTTTAGCAGCCTTATGCGTGTTTTCTACATATTTGACTATGTTTTTGTTTTGTAATTTATTTCATGTGTAGCCATTTTGGATTCCACCTTTAAGTGATATCTTATGATATGTGTCTTTTTCTTTTTGAATTATGTCACTTAGAAAGATCATACGTAACTCCTCCAGAGTTGTTACAACTGGCCATATTTCATTGATTTCCAGGCTGAATAATATTCCACTCTACCTAAGTACCACATCTCTACCCATTTTTTCCCTCCAGAGACATTTAAGTTATATCCTAGTTGAGGATCTTTTAAACAGAGAGGGGGTAAACATTGGGGTGCCTGTGTCCTCTCGATTTTTGTTTTTCTCAAGATATATGCCCATGAATGCAAGTGCCCTATGCTCTGTAGCTCATTTTTTAGATGTTTTAGTAAACACAATACACTTCTCCAGAATGGCCGTTGGCAATATACATTTCCACTATAAGTCTCACAGGGCTCCCTCTTCTCCTTGCCCTGTCCTGCATTTCTGTTGTTTACGCTTTATGAGGATGGCTCTTCTGACTGATGCGAAGTGATATCTTTTGTAGTATTGACTTCCAGTGCCCACCTGTTTGGTTGGCTAAAAAAGTGTATGCCCTTTTCTTGAATATATACAGAAAAAAACGCATACACCCTTTTTGGCCAACTGCAATGTTGGCAATGTTCAGCTCCTTTTCTTGTGCTTAATGGCGAGTCCTTTCTACCTCCTCAAATCCCTTTCCTGCCATTCTCCCTTGCTTACAAGTCCTTTTCTCTGACTTTCCTCAAGACATTTTTCAGTGATGGATATTTTCAACTCTGCAGTTTTGTGAATTTTACTGCCCCTGAGTTCCATTGTTCAACTTGTGTTTATGGGAACTGGCCACAAAGCAGCGGGATTTCCTCAAGCCCTATACTGTTTCCATGGGCAACCCTAGCCTTTGGTCAATTCGTCTTCCTGATTGGAAATTAGAGTGACATGTCCCTGTCTGAACACCTAGGACTTGTCTCTCATTGTTCCTCATCCTTCCGCTTCATCCTCTGGACAAATTCCAAACTGTACACAACAGGATGTTGACAGTGCTGACATCTCCAAGTGGGGAGACTGTTAATAAAGACTCTGGAGGGGTGAACCCGAGCACCAGGAGATGAGGAGATGAGATGCCTTTTCCAAACTCTTCCCGATCAGACGGTATACCATCCTCTGGGTGTGACAGACATGTTTTAGCAGTAGGAAGAGTCCCATTCATGTAAGGAGAACACCAGGGCTTTTTCAAAATCAGTGTCTCCCTGAAACCCAAACTGGGGAATTTTTTAAGCTACGGCTACACATATGTTCATTAAGGGCCTTGGGAAGTAGGCAGAGTCCAAACTTTAGATGATTGAAGTCTTCAGGGTCAGAAGCACTCACCACCAGCTTCCCTTAGGTTACACTTTAACTGTCATTGATAGATGATGTCAATAAAAATATCTATTCTTTTTCAGATTATTTCCCCTTATAGGTTATTGCAAAATGTTGAGTGTAGTTCCCTGTGCTATACAGTAGTTCCTTGTTGATGATCTATTTTATACATAGCAGTGTGTATGTGTTAATCCCAAACTGTTAATTTATCCCTCCTCCCACCTTTCCCCTTTGGTAATAATAAATTATAAGATTTTATACTTCTCAGAAATGGGGGAGCTGAAAGAGAGGTATCATTTTCAATGGAAACGCATTTAAAACAAGATTGAAGCTTTAACCAAGATTATTAGATGTACATCCTTGGAAAGAAATCACTTCATTTCTCTAATATTGACCTGACAAATAAGACAAACCTTTTCACTGAACTTGCTTATAATAAAGTGATGGAAATATCAAATGGAAGTGTTAGAAACATCTTATTTTACCCGAGCCTTATACACTGTTCTATGTTAACTACAGTTTGGCTCACACATCTGTTCATTGAGGTTACAATAGTCTCAATTTCTGTTACTGATCCTCCAGAGTGGACCCCAACAAGTGTCCCCCTGCCCAGTGTCATTGGGGCCAACAGATCGAGACTGAGTTTGGTTCACAAGCAAAGGAAACTTTATATTTTGATCAGAGAATGGAGAGGTGAGAGCATGCACTACCCCGTGGGCTGTGGGCTGGGCTGCTGTGTAGAGATCCTGTCAGAGTCAGTGGGAGGGAGGGGGCGGAGCTCTCGAGGGCCAGGTTGGCTGCAGCTCAGGCTCTATATCGCGGAGTCTGCACTGGGCCCCAGGAGCTGAGGTGTCGACCCAGCCATTCTGCACTAGGAAATCTGGTCTGAAGTGCCAGGTGTGGAACCTCTGCATGCGGGACCCTAGGAGCACGTGAAATTAGACAAAGCACAAAGGATAAAAAAGGTTAGACTTGACTTTATTGCCCAGATTCTATTTTTATCTCCCAGGGATTTTTAATGGGCTTTGCTGGGGACAAACCCCTCCTCTGCCTTTTGTCCCGTTCCTCATTCTTGGAGTGCTGAGGGTGCAGACACTTCTTCTGTAACTGCTGAGTGCTGAGTTGGGAGCCCTAATACCCGGGGGCGAGGGTCAGAGCTTCTCTCCAGCAGCCTCCAGGTGACGTTGATTGTCCCCAGGTCCCCTGCCTCCCTGCTCGTCCACCTGAGCACCAGCATTGGAAGTGTTATAGATTCTAATGACCTTTAAGGGTCCAGGAAAGAGATGTGCAGAGACGCTGTGGGGGCCGGTTTCACCCCGCCCCACATTTGTTCGGCCACCTTAGGCTGACCGTTTCTGCCAGCCTAGATGCTCTGACCAGTAGTCTGCGCTTTCTTCAATTAGGCCCCTGAATTAACGTACAAACAGCACCAGGTGTCAGAGCCCTGCCCGCTCAACTCCCAGACAGTCCAGGGTCAGTGGTGATCAAGGACCATGATGACCACTGAGTCAACAGCCTTTTGAAGTAAACAGGAGTCCAGCCGGTCTTATTGGCCACCATCATCACGGTGTCTGTAGGCTTTTCTATGGTGACAGTGTGATATACGGTTCCCCCGCCAAGATTATTAGCTCCCCTCTGGGTACAGTAAGTCCTGCAAGCAGTAGTCTGCTCTTTTGGGACACACTCTTGTTGTTTTATGAGAGAAACTCCAGGTCAAGTGATGTTCACACGAATCGTCATGGTGCCCTGTTGCCCCCGGTTATCTCTCTGGATGTTGGAGTTGGAGGGCCTCCTCACTCGAGGTCAGTGTGCCCACGGAGCGAACCCTGCAACTTCAGGGCATGGTTGGTGGTTAGGATCACCACGTGGGGTCCTTTTCCCTTAGGAGGGAGGTGGCCTTTTGGGCTGCTGATTTCCAGGTTTTTAGATACCGCCAGTATCTTGGCCAGATGCGGCAGTGGGCCAAGCCCCTTGGTGACCGTAGTTTATCCTACCTGGATGGCATTCTTGTATTGTTCCATTTCAAGTGGTCCCAGTTTTTGCACTAATTCTCCAATGGCGATTCACCTTTCACCGGGAATGTAAAGGTCAAAGGGTTTAGCTAAATTAGGGAGTTCCAGGGCAAGGGTCTGAATTGACTGCTCTTTCCATTCTTGAAAGGCCACTTCTGGATTCTATTCAAAAGGATCATCATCTTTTCCTTTCAGTGTTTCATATAGAGGCCCAGCTAGTAGACTGTAGTTAGGGATCCAGAAGCAGCAAACCCTGGCCTCCCCAGGAACCCCTAAGCTGTCTTCTAGTTTTAGAAAGGGGTAAGGCTGCAAATGGTTTCTTCCCTTTCCTGGGATGGGCTTCTCCGACCTTCTGTGAGAATGAAGCCCAGGCAGGTCACTGCAGTCTGTGATATTTGAGCTTTTTCTTGGACAACTTCTATCCTTTATTGGCTTGGTAGTTCAGAGGCCGCCTTAGTAGGGCTGGCGATCAGAATGTCGTCTGCGTACTGAAGGAGGGTTTCCTTTTCCAGAGGTAGAACTTTTAGGTCTTTAGCTAAGCTTTCCCCAAAGATGGTGTGGGAATTTTTGCACCCTTGGGGCAAGACGGCCCGGAAGTATTGTTTTAGTTGTATGTTGAGTCCTGCCACTCACAAGCCAAAATTTCTTGTGACTCTGGGACTAATGGAATACAAAAGAAGGCATCATTGAAGACTAATACAGAATACCATGTCCTGGTGGTTGGTAGAATGACCAGCAGGGTGTAGGAATTAGGAGCAACTGGAGGTATATCCTCGGTGGCTTCACTGACTGTCCTGACATCCTTTACCAGGTCCCCAGCAGCCCATGGGGCTCTCGTGGTCAGACCAATCCCAGAATATGGAGCTCACCTGGGCAGGTACCCCACCCCCACCCCAGCCCACGGGGCTCTCGTGGTCAGGCCCTTCCCAGGATACAGAGCTACCCTTGCAGGTACCGTGGCAGGGCTGGGCACACAGGAACCGTGCACATAGCCCTCATTGCAGAGCACCCCCAGCTCACCTGTCGCTCAGAGCTGACACAGAGCACCTCAGAGCAGGACTTGAACTAACAAACAGCAGCTGCGACAGGTCTGTGACCCTGGGCATCACTCTGTGCGGCCTCCCTCCACCTGGTCTTCCAGAGACTTCCACTGCACCCGGGGCACCAGGCCTCTGTCTCCAACCACCACCCACCCCTCCTCTCCCTGACTCCTGGGTTCCTCTCATAAGGAGAGGGTTTTCTTGAAGTTGTCTCCCACTCATGGGCCAGATAAAATGATTAGAAAACAAGCCAAAGCTGCAGCCCCTTGTCTATCCTGACTCTCAGGAGCCCACACCTGTTCCTTGGACCTGGCCGGTTCAGCAAGTTCCATTTTCTGCAACTGTGAGCCCCTGAGGGGTGATGATTGGCTGACCTGGGCAGCCTTACCGTGCGGGCCAGCCCTCCCCAGGTGTGCCTGGGTTGAGATCAATATAAATACCACTCCAGGCAGCAAGAGCCCCTGCAGCCGTGCCTGACGCCATTTTCTCTGCCCTGTCAGCAGTCTCGGGGCTGGGCTGGTGGGAGGGAGTGAGAGGCCACGGCTTTGTGGGTGGCCCAGTGTGAGTGGGGCTCTGCTGGACTTTCTGCAGCAGTTGCCAGGCTGCCACCTGCTAAAGAAGAGGATGTGTCACCCATACCTGCTGCTGGAATTTCTCCCTGGGCAGAGGTGAGGAAGGAAAAAAGCAGTGGGGGCAGGGACAGGACGGGTATCTCAGTCAGGGAAATGGAAATCTTCCAGAAGAGCACCCAGGGCCAGGACCATCCTGGCTGGCCTGCAGGCACCAAGTCGGCCGGCATGCTGTCACTCGTGTGGCTCTATGGCCCTTCCTCTAGGCTTTCAAGTCCTTGTATATATTCAGGTGTTTTACCTGGGACGGGTGGGAATAGTTCAGCAGCAACTGGCCTGGGGCTCAGCTCACGTTTACTCACAGATGCCTCGGCACGGTGCCCCAGCTTTGCAATGAGGACGCTTGTTGCGTGGGGGCTGCTGGCTGAATGGGAGACGATTCCCCACCACTGGCCAACTTCAGAATTGTTTACAACTGGAGCAAGTGCCCTGATACGGTTTTCCTCTGTGGAACTGGTGGGTTCTGTGTTTTTTTTCTCTTTTTCGTTTTTGCTTCAAGGTAGATTTTATTCCTCTTTTTTGTATTTACAGATATAAGCATGGAAATAATTTATTCATATAAATACATGTATGTGAAGGGAATAATTGTTTTTTCTGTTTTATTTTTTAAATTTTATTTCTTTTTAATTTTGAATTTTATTTTATATTTTTATACAGCAGGTTCTTATTGGTTATCTATTTTATACATATAAATGTATACATGCCAATCCCAGTCTCTCAACTCCTCCCACCACCACCCCCCCAACAGCTTTCCCCCCTTGTTGTCCATACATTTGTTGTCTACATCTGTTGCTCTATTTATGCCTTGCAAAATGGTTAATCTGTACAGTTTTTCTAGGTTCCACATATATGCATGAATATACAAGATTTGTTTTTCTCTTTCTGACTTTCTTCACTCTGTATGACAGTCTCTAGATCCATCGACGTCTCTACAAATGACCCAATTTCATTCCTTTTCATGGCTTAGTAATATTCCATTTTATATATGTACCACAGCTTTATGCATTCGTCTGTCTGTGGGCATTTAGGTTGCTTCCATTACCTCGATATTGTAAATAGTGATGCAATGAACATTGCGGTGAATGTCTCGTTTTGATTTATGGTTTTGTCTGGGTATATGTCCAGTACTGGGATTGCTGTATCATATGGTAATTCTACTGTTAGTTTCTTAAGAAACTCCATATTGTTCTCCGTAGTGACTGTATCAATTTATATTCCCAACAATAGTGGAAGAGGGTTCCTTTTCTGCACACCCTTTCCAGCATTTTTGTTTGTAGATTTTCTCATGATGCCCATTCTATCAGGTGTGAGGTGATACCTCATTGTTGAGTCCATTTTGTTGAGCAAGGGGTAGGTCTTGTCTATTACATATTTGGCTTATTGAATGGTATCTGTGCTAATTTCAAACTCTGGTTTTATGCAGCACCCCAACTCACTTTCCCCCTTAAGCAAGCATAAGTTGGTTTTCTAAACTTGAGACCCTGTTCTGTTTTGTAATTCAGTTCATGTGTAGCCAAGTTCACATTCCGTGTATTAGTGATATCTTATGATGTTTCTTTTTCTGTGTGACTTATTTCAGTTAGAATCATCATACCTGAATCCACTCATTATGCTGCTACGGGCCTGATGACATAGATTTCATGGCTGAGTGATTTTGCATTGTACATAAGTACCACAACTTCTTTATCCATTTTTCACTTTCTGCGATATTGAACTTGTACCGTAAACGAGGTTCTTGTAAACAGAGCCGTCCCAAACATTGGGGTGGCTGTGTCTTTTTGATTTTAATTTCCCTAAGCTATAGGACCATAAGTGGAAGTGCCCTAGGCTCTGTTGCTTTGTTTTTTAGATGTTTCAGGAAACACCATACACTTCTCCCGAGTGTCTGTTGGCAATTTACATCCCGCCCATCAGCATAACAAGGCTCCCAGTTCTCCATGGCCTGTCCTGCCTTTCTGGATTTTACACTTTTTTCAGATGGCCCTTTTGACCAGGGGGAAGTGAGACTTCATTGTAGTGCAGATTTCCTTTGCAAGCTTGCTTGGTTGGCCAAAAAGGGCGTATGCGTTTTTTCCTGAATATATTCAGGAAAAAACACATACGCCCTTTATGGCCAAGTGCATCATTGTGGACGTTCTGCCTCTTTTCCTATGCTTTCAATGCAATTCCACTCTACCTCCTGAAATCGGTTTCCTGCAATTCTGCCCCGCTTTCAAGTCCTCTTAGCAGCCTTACTTCAGTATATTTTTGGACGATAGCTGTCATTTATAACTCTGCAGGTTTGTGAATTACAGTGCCCCTGAGCTCCTTTCTTCAACTCGCTTTCTTGTGAGCTGGCCGCAACACCGCAGGATGGCTTCAGGCCCTAATCTGGTTCCGGCACGGCACGCTGAGCCTTTGGTTATTTCCTCTTCCTGGTGGGAAATGAGAGTTAAATTTGCCCGTCCAGACACCACCAGCTTGTCTCTCATTGGTTCTCCCTATTCCTGTTCATCTTCCACAGAAATTGCAAACTGGGCCAAATAGGAGGTTAAAGGTACTGACTCTCCAAGTCGGGAGAGTGTTAGTAAAGCGTCTGGAATGTTGCACCCGAGTACCAGCGGACGAAACCTGAGACATATTGGAACACATCTCCCGATCACATTGTTGATCATACTCTGGGTTCCACATGCATGTTTTAGCTGAAGGAAGAATCCCTGAAACCTGGAGAGTTGAGACCCGTGGAATGGGTACCATGCAATATGACTTCAAAAGGTATTCATTTGCTCACCGAACCTCTCCAATCCTATCACTGCTGCGTTTATGCCCCTGTACACACGCTTGATTCTCTTTCGGAGACGTAGCAATGCATAGGTTTTAAAATACTTACTAGTCAGGTACATTCTTAGGCGTTTAATATGGGGTGTTGAGTCCATTTCGTTGAGCAAGGAGTAGCTCTTGTCTGTTACATATTTGGCTTAAGGAACTTTATCTGTGCTCATTTCAATCTCTGGTTTTATGCAGCACCCCAACTCACCTTTACCCTTAAGCAAGCATAAATTGGTTTTCTAAATTTGAGACCCTGTTCTGTTCTGTAATTCAGTTCCTGTGTAGCCAAGTTTACATTCCGTGTATTACTGATATCTTATGATGTTTCTTTTTCTGTGTGACTTATTTCAGTTAGAATCATCGTCCCTGAATCCACTCATTATGCTTCTACGGGCCTGATGACATAGATTTCATTGCTGAGTGATACTGCATTGTACGTAAGTACCACAACTTCTTTATCCATTTTTCACTTTCTGTGATATTGAGCTTGTATGGTAAACGAGGTTCTTGTAAACAGAGGCGTCCCAAACTTTGGGGTGGCTGTGTCTTTTTGATTTTAATTTCCCTAAGCTATAGGACCATAAGTGGAAGTGCCCTAGGCTCTGTTGCTTTGTTTTTTAGATGTTTCAGGAAACACCATACACTTCTCCCGAGTGTCTGTTGGCAATTTACATGCCGCCCATCAGCATAACAAGGCTCCCAGTTCTCCATGGCCTGTCCTGCCTTTCTGGATTTTACACTTTTTTCAGATGGCCCTTTTGACCGGGGGGAAGTGAGACTTCATTGTAGTGCAGATTTCCTTTGCAAGTTTGCTTGGTTGACCAAAAAGTGCGTATGCGTTTTTTCCTGAATATATTCAGGAAAAAACGCATACGCCCTTTTTGGCCAAGTGCATCATTGTGGACGTTCTGCCTCTTTTCCTATGCTTTCAATGCAATTCCAGTCTACCTCCTGAAATCGGTTTCCTGCAATTCTGCCCCGCTTTCAAGTCCTCTTGGCAACCTTACTTCAGTATATTTTTGGACGATAGCTGTCATTTATAACTCTGCAGGTTTGTGAATTACAGTGCCCCTGAGCTCCTTTCTTCAACTCGCTTTCTTGTGACCTGGCCACAACACCGCAGGATGGCTTCAGGCCCTAATCTGGTTCCGGCACGGCACACTGAGCCTTTGGTTAATTCCTCTTCCTGGTGGGAAATGAGAGTTAAATTTGCCCGTCCAGACACCTCCAGCTAGTCTCTCATTGGTTCTCGCTATTCCTGTTCATCTTCCACAGAAATTGCAAACTGGGCCAAACAGGAGGTTAAAGGGACTGACTCTCCAAGTCGGGAGGGTGTTAGTAAAGCGTCTGGAATGTTGCACCCGAGTACCAGGGTACGAAAACTGAGACATATTTGAACACGTTTCCCGATCACATGGTTCATCATACTCTAGTTTCCACATGCATGTTTTAGCTGAAGGTAGAATACCTTAAACCTGGGTAGTTGAAACCCGTGGAATGGGTACCATGCAATATGACTTCAAAGGGTCTTCATTTGCTCACCGAACCTCTCCAATCCTATCACTGCTGCGTTTATGCCCCTGTACACATGCTTGATTCTCTTTCGGAGACATAGCAATCCATAGGTTTTAAGATACTTACTAGTCAGGTACATTCTTAGGCGTTTAATATGCGGTGTTGAGTCCATTTCGTTGAGCAAGGAGTAGCTCTTGTCTATTACATATTTGATTAAGGAACTTTATCTGTGCTCATTTCAATCTCTGGTTTTATGCAGCACCCCAACTCACCTTTACCCTTAAGCAAGCATAAGTTGGTTTTCTAAATTTGAGACCCTGTTCTGTTCTGTAATTCAGTTCCTGTGTAGCCAAGTTTACATTCCGTGTATTACTGATATCTTATGATGTTTCTTTTTCTGTGTGACTTATATCAGTTAGAATCATCATACCTGAATCCACTCATTGTGCTGCTAAGGGCCTGATGACATAGATTTCATTGCTGAGTGATATTGCTTTGTAAGTAAATACCACAACTTCTTTATCCATTTTTCACTTTCTGCGATGTTGAACTTGTACTGTAAACGAGGTTCTTGTAAACAGAGGCGTCCCAAACTTTGGGGTGGCTGTGTCTTTTTGATTTTAATTTCCCTAAGCTATAGGACCATAAGTGGAAGTGCCCTAGGCTCTGTTGCTTTGTTTTTTAGATGTTTCAGGAAACACCATACACTTCTCCCGAGTGTCTGTTGGCAATTTACATCCCGCCCATCAGCATAACAAGGCTCCCAGTTCTCCATGGCCTGTCCTGCCTTTCTGGATTTTACACTTTTTTCAGATGGCCCTTTTGACCGGGGGGAAGTGAGACTTCATTGTAGTGCAGATTTCCTTTGCAAGTTTGCTTGGTTGGCCAAAAAGGGCGTATGCGTTTTTTCCTGAATATATTCAGGAAAAAACGCATACGCCCTTTTTGGCCAAGTGCATCATTGTGGACGTTCTGCCTCTTTTCCTATGCTTTCAATGCAATTCCAGTCTACCTCCTGAAATCGGTTTCCTGCAATTCTGCCCCGCTTTCAAGTCCTCTTGGCAGCCTTACTTCAGTATATTTTTGGACGATAGCTGTCATTTATAACTCTGCAGGTTTGTGAATTACAGTGCCCCTGAGCTCCTTTCTTCAACTCGCTTTCTTTTGAGCTGGCCGCAACACCGCAGGATGGCTTCAGGCCTTAATCTGGTTCCGGCACAGCACGCTGAGCCTTTGGTTAATTCCTCTTCCTGGTGGGAAATGAGAGTTAAATATGCCCGTCCAGACACCTCCAGCTAGTCTCTCATTGGTTCTCGCTATTCCTGTTCATCTTCTACAGAAATTGCAAACTGGGCCAAACAGGAGGTTAAAGGGACTGACTCTCCAAGTCGGGAGGGTGTTAGTAAAGCATCTGGAATGTTGCACCCGAGTACCAGGGGAGGAAAACTGAGACATATTTGAACACGTCTCCCGTTCACACGGTTGATCCTACTCTGGGTTCCACATGCATGTTTTAGCTGAAGGAAGAATACCTTAAACCTGGAGAGTTGAGACCCATGTAATGGGTACCATGCAATATGACTTCAAAGGGTCTTCATTTGCTCACCGAACTTCTCCAATCCTATCACTGCTGCGTTTATCACCCTGTACAGACGCTTGATTCTCTTTTGGAGACATAGCAATCCATAGGTTTTAAGATACTTACTAGTCAGGTACATTCTTAGGCATTTAATATGCGGTGTTGAGTCCATTTCGTTGAGCAAGGAGTAGCTCTTGTCTATTCCATATTTGGCTTAAGGAACTTTGTCTGTGCTCATTTCAATCTCTGGTTTTATGCAGCACCCCAACTCACCTTTCCCCTTAAGCAAGCATAAGTTGGTTTTCTAAATTTGAGACCCTGTTCTGTTTTGGAATTCAGTTCCTGTGTAGCCAAGTTTACATTCTGTGTATTAGTGATATCTTATGATGTTTCTTTCTCTGTGTGACTTATTTCAGTTAGAATCATCGTACCTGAATCCACTCATTATGCTGCTACGGGCCTGATGACATAGATTTCATTGTTGAGTGATACTGCATTGTACGTAAGTACCACAACTTCTTTATCCATTTTTCACTTTCTGTGATATTGAACTTGTACGGTAAATGAGGTTCTTGTAAACAGAGGCGTCCCAAACTTTGGGGTGGCTGTGTCTTTTTGATTTTAATTTCCTTAAGCTATAGGACCATAAGTGGAAGTGCCCTAGGCTCTGTTGCTTTGTTTTTTAGATATTTCAGGAAACACCATACACTTCTCCCGAGTGTCTGTTGGCAATTTACATCCCGCCCATCAGCATAACAAGGCTCCCAGTTCTCCATGGCCTGTCCTGCCTTTCTGGATTTTACACTTTTTTCAGATGGCCCTTTTGACCGGGGGGAAGTGAGACTTCATTGTAGTGCAGATTTCCTTTGCAAGCTTGCTTGGTTGGCCAAAAAGGGCGTATGCGTTTTTTCCTGAATATATTCAGGAAAAAACGCATACGCCCTTTTTGGCCAAGTGCATCATTGTGGACGTTCTGCCTCTTTTCCTATGCTTTCAATGCAATTCCAGTCTACCTCCTGAAATCGGTTTCCTGCAATTCTGCCCCGCTTTCAAGTCCTCTTGGCAGCCTTACTTCAGTATATTTTTGGACGATAGCTGTCATTTATAACTCTGCAGGTTTGTGAATTACAGTGCCCCTGAGCTCCTTTCTTCAACTCGCTTTCTTGTGACCTGGCCGCAACACCGCAGGATGGCTTCAGGCCCTAATCTGGTTCTGGCATGGCACGCTGAGCCTTTGGTTAATTCCTCTTCCTGGTGGGAAATGAGAGTTAAATTTGCCCGTCCAGACACCTCCAGCTAGTCTCTCATTGGTTCTCGCTATTCCTGTTCATCTTCCGCAGAAATTGCAAACTGGGCCAAACAGGAGGTTAAAGGGACTGACTCTCCAAGTCGGGAGGGTGTTAGTAAAGCGTCTGGAATGTTGCACCCGAGTACCAGGGTACGAAAACTGAGACATATTTGAACACGTTTCCCGATCACATGGTTGATCATACCCTAGTTTCCACATGCATGTTTTAGCTGAAGGAAGAATCCCTGAAACCTGGAGAGTTGAGACCCGTGGAATGGGTACCATGCAATATGACTTCAAAGGGTCTTCATTTGCTCACCGAACCTCTCCAATCCTATCACTGCTGCGTTTATGCCCCTGTACACATGCTTGATTCTCTTTCGGAGACATAGCAATCCATAGGTTTTAAGATACTTACTAGTCAGGTACATTCTTAGGCGTTTAATATGCGGTGTTGAGTCCATTTCGTTGAGCAAGGAGTAGCTCTTGTCTATTCCATATTTGGCTTAAGGAACTTTATCTGTGCTCATTTCAATCTCTGGTTTTATGCAGCACCCCAACTCACCTTTCCCCTTAAGCAAGCATAAGTTGGTTTTCTAAATTTGAGACCCTGTTCTGTTCTGTAATTCAGTTCCTGTGTAGCCAAGTTTACATTCCGTGTATTACTGATATCTTATGATGTTTCTTTTTCTGTGTGACTTATTTCAGTTAGAATCATCATACCTGAATCCACTCATTGTGCTGCTAAGGGCCTGATGACATAGATTTCATTGCTGAGTGAAATTGATTTGTAAGTAAATACCACAACTTCATTATCCATTTTTCAATTTCTGCGATGTTGAACTTGTACTGTAAACGAGGTTCTTGTAAACAGAGGCGTCCCAAACTTTGGGGTGGCTGTGTCTTTTTGATTTTAATTTCCCTAAGCTATAGGACCATAAGTGGAAGTGCCCTAGGCTCTGTTGCTTTGTTTTTTAGATGTTTCAGAAAACACCATACACTTCTCCCGAGTGTCTGTTGGCAATTTACATCCCTCCCATCAGCATAAAAAGGCTCCCAGTTCTCCATGGCCTGTCCTGCCTTTCTGGATTTTACACTTTTTTCAGATGGCCCTTTTGACCGGGGGGATGTGAGACTTCATTGTAGTGCAGATTTCCTTTGCAAGCTTGCTTGGTTGGCCAAAAAGGGCGTATGCGTTTTTTCCTGAATATATTCAGGAAAAAACGCATACGCCCTTTTTGGCCAAGTGCATCATTGTGGACGTTCTGCCTCTTTTCCTATGCTTTCAATGCAATTCCAGTCTACCTCCTGAAATCGGTTTCCTGCAATTCTGCCCCGCTTTCAAGTCCTCTTGGCAGCCTTACTTCAGTATATTTTTGGACGATAGCTGTCATTTATAACTCTGCAGGTTTGTGAATTACAGTGCCCCTGAGCTCCTTTCTTCAACTCGCTTTCTTTTGAGCTGGCCGCAACACCGCAGGATGGCTTCAGGCCCTAATCTGGTTCCGGCACGGCAAGCTGAGCCTTTGGTTAATTCCTCTTCCTGGTGGGAAATGAGAGTTAAATTTGCCCGTCCAGACACCTCCAGCTAGTCTCTCATTGGTTCTCGCTATTCCTGTTCATCTTCCACAGAAATTGCAAACTGGGCCAAACAGGAGGTTAAAGGGACTGACTCTCCAAGTCGGGAGGGTGTTAGTAAAGCGTCTGGAATGTTGCACCCGAGTACCAGGGGACGAAAACTGAGACATATTTGAACACGTTTCCCGATCACATGGTTGATCATACTCTAGTTTCCACATGCATGTTTCAGCTGAAGGTAGAATACCTTAAACCTGGGTAGTTGAAACCCGTGGAATGGGTACCATGCAATATGACTTCAAAGGGTCTTCATTTGCTCACCGAACCTCTCCAATCCTATCACTGCTGCGTTTATGCCCCTGTACACATGCTTGATTCTCTTTCGGAGACATAGCAATCCATAGGTTTTAAGATACTTACTAGTCAGGTACATTCTTAGGCGTTTAATATGCGGTGTTGAGTCCATTTCGTTGAGCAAGGAGTAGCTCTTGTCTATTCCATATTTGGCTTAAGGAACTTTATCTGTGCTCATTTCAATCTCTGGTTTTATGCAGCACCCCAACTCACCTTTACCCTTAAGCAAGCATAAGTTGGTTTTCTAAATTTGAGACCCTGTTCTGTTCTGTAATTCAGTTCCTGTGTAGCCAAGTTTACATTCCGTGTATTACTGATATCTTATGATGTTTCTTTTTCTGTGTGACTTATTTCAGTTAGAATCATCATACCTGAATCCACTCATTGTGCTGCTAAGGGCCTGATGACATAGATTTCATTGCTGAGTGATATTGCTTTGTAAGTAAATACCACAACTTCTTTATCCATTTTTCACTTTCTGCGATGTTGAACTTGTACTGTAAACGAGGTTCTTGTAAACAGAGGCGTCCCAAACTTTGGGGTGGCTGTGTCTTTTTGATTTTAATTTCCCTAATCTATAGGACAATAAGTGGAAGTGCCCTAGGCTCTGTTGCTTTGTTTTTTAGATGTTTCAGGAAACACCATACACTTCTCCCGAGTGTCTGTTGGCAATTTACATCCCTCCCATCAGCATAAAAAGGCTCCCAGTTCTCCATGGCCTGTCCTGCCTTTCTGGATTTTACACTTTTTTCAGATGGCCCTTTTGACCGGGGGGAAGTGAGACTTCATTGTAGTGCAGATTTCCTTTGCAAGCTTGCTTGGTTGGCCAAAAAGGGCGTATGCGTTTTTTCCTGAATATATTCAGGAAAAAACGCATACGCCCTTTTTGGCCAAGTGCATCATTGTGGACGTTCTGCCTCTTTTCCTATGATTTCAATGCAATTCCAGTCTACCTCCTGAAATCGGTTTCCTGCAATTCTGCCCCGCTTTCAAGTCCTCTTGGCAGCCTTACTTCAGTATATTTTTGGACGATAGCTGTCATTTATAACTCTGCAGGTTTGTGAATTACAGTGCCCCTGAGCTCCTTTCTTCAACTCGCTTTCTTTTGAGCTGGCCGCAACACCGCAGGATGGCTTCAGGCCCTAATCTGGTTCCGGCACGGCAAGCTGAGCCTTTGGTTAATTCCTCTTCCTGGTGGGAAATGAGAGTTAAATTTGCCCGTCCAGACACCTCCAGCTAGTCTCTCATTGGTTCTCGCTATTCCTGTTCATCTTCCACAGAAATTGCAAACTGGGCCAAACAGGAGGTTAAAGGGACTGACTCTCCAAGTCGGGAGGGTGTTAGTAAAGCGTCTGGAATGTTGCACCCGAGTACCAGGGTACGAAAACTGAGACATATTTGAACACGTTTCCCGATCACATGGTTGATCATACTGTAGTTTCCACATGAATGTTTTAGCTGAAGGTAGAATACCTTAAACCTGGGTAGTTGAAACCCGTGGAATGGGTACCATGCAATATGACTTCAAAGGGTCTTCATTTGCTCACCGAACCTCTCCAATCCTATCACTGCTGCGTTTATGCCCCTGTACACATGCTTGATTCTCTTTCGGAGACATAGCAATCCATAGGTTTTAAGATACTTACTAGTCAGGTACATTCTTAGGCGTTTAATATGCGGTGTTGAGTCCATTTCGTTGAGCAAGGAGTAGCTCTTGTCTATTCCATATTTGGCTTAAGGAAATTTATCTGTGCTCATTTCAATCTCTGGTTTTATGCAGCACCCCAACTCACCTTTACCCTTAAGCAAGCATAAGTTGGTTTTCTAAATTTGAGACCCTGTTCTGTTCTGTAATTCAGTTCCTGTGTAGCCAAGTTTACATTCCGTGTATTACTGATATCTTATGATGTTTCTTTTTCTGTGTGACTTATTTCAGTTAGAATCATCATACCTGAATCCACTCATTGTGCTGCTAAGGGCCTGATGACATAGATTTCATTGCTGAGTGATATTGCTTTGTAAGTAAATACCACAACTTCTTT